>NC_088920.1:71390000-71597500 GCF_038396675.1 Hydra vulgaris | reverse complement strand
GAATGAAATAAAAGATTCTTTAATTAAATTCAAAACAAAGCCAACTGTCATTCTTACAAGCTCTTTGTATTGAACAGATATAACTTTTCTTTCTAAAACAATTGATAATACTTGTGTCCTCTCCTTTTTAATCACACAGTTCATACAGATTTTATTTGTTTTGAAATGATTCTGCAAGCATCACTCTACTACATAAATGGTGATGAAAATATAAATACAATTTATTTTTCTTAAAATGTTTTTCCTTAAGGTAATTATAACATACTTTTTCAGACATTTTTTAACTTTTATTAAATATTCAAAATTTTTATAAGGTATTTTTTAATGGACAAATATGCTACAGCAATATATCAAATAAATCAAATAAATAATAAATTTTCTTATTCTTAACCAAAAACAAAAAAAATAATAAATAAAATGCATACTTAGCAATTGAATGTATGTATGACTTCCATGAGAGGTCAGTAGTGAACAATAATATAAAAAGACAAAAAGAGGACTCAGCAAGAGGTTGCTATTCATCAATAAAAGAATGTTGAGAGTATCGCGTTGTCTGCAGTAAATGACTTTTGTTGGAGTTGAAGCGATAAAAAAAGAAGACTTTTTGTCAATAGAGGAGTATAAAATTGAGTCATCAGCAAATAGATCTACTTTAGATGCAAGGTTGTCAGAAAGATCAATAATATAGATGAAAAATAAAACAGACCAAGAATAGAACCTTGAGTTACCCCAGAAGTTACTGAAAATCAAAAAGTGTTGGCTTTTAAAAATTACTCTATTAAAACGGTTAGAAAAAAATGATTTGATAATCTCAAAAACTTCCCCAGACGCAGTAGTGGTGTAGTGGTAGATCGCTTGCTTCATAAGCGAGAGGTTCCGAGTTTGATCCCCACCAGGTCCCTGGTAGTACAGGGCTCAACTTGTTTCTCAGCGCAGCGGCTTTGTTCATCAAGGTTCGTTTTTCGGAGGTATAGAGTTAAGAGAGGGTTATAACCTCAAGATAGAGAGAAGACATAATTGATAATCAGACAATCATTGGAATGGGTAAGAATGTTCACCAGAGTCTTTAAAAATTGGAACCAGTATTTTCCAGCACGCAAGCAAACAAGATTCAGTCTTCATAGTTAAACACATAATAATTTAGAGGATACAAAATAGTTTAGAAATATATGACACAGTAAAGATACACAGATAAAATGTTACTGATGAAATTTTTTTTCCAAACATATACTAGCAATAAAGACAATAAAGATTAAGTGATTATATAATAACACTTTATGTTTATAATTTAAATATATAAAAATTTATATTATAGAAACATCTATTTATATATACTTTCCAAATATGTTTAAACATATTATACAAAATAAACTATTTATTCTTATAATAAAAATTTAAAAAAAAAAGCATACATTAGCTGATTTTGAAAAAGGATCCAACTTCAACAATAGGGAACTTTCATTTATTACAGTGAGCTAAAAAAAAATTGTAGCAGTTTAAGGTTGGTATTTAAAGTTTTAAAAAATTATTTTCATCCTACAGAGAAGGATAAATATGAATCCTCCAGAGCAGTAGTTGCCAACCTTTTTGGTGCACAAGCCACGTGTGGCTTCTTGTTGCACCTATATTTCACTCCTAACAAACTGTTTCTTAAATTCAATAACAAACTGTTTTTAAATTTAAGAAACTTGAATATTTTGCACAGTTTTCCTTCAACGAAAAACCTCTAATAAAAAAAATGTTAGAATTGGAGATAATACTCTAATCTTGACGCCAACACTTTTGCTTTTAATTCCTCCTATGTTCCACCTCCTGATACAATTATATCCTTTAAACAATAAATAAATTAATGCATTAGATTTTGCAACCACAATCTAATTCACTACTTTTTTCTTTTCAACCATAAAATTTTGCAAACATTGTGGGTGAAAACACTAGATTTTTAGATTTTAAAATCAAGATTGAGAATACAAAATTCCATAAGATTTTAGTAATAAAAAATAATACAGAAAAAAAAAATAAATATGGCACTTGACTCAATAAGGTTTCTAACCACTGCTTTAGAGGGTGGACAGGAACATATTAGATATGTACAGGAAAATATCGGATGAGAATATCCATAAAGGGTGAATACTTAAAATCTTTTTATTTTCTTAACTTTACTTTAATAAAATAAAAAAAAATAAAAAAAAAACCTGCTTATGAACAGTTATGTCACATTCTGTAGCTTCTGACCAACCAACAGTGTACCAACCAAGAAAATCCAAATCTTTAAAAACCTGACGAACTAAAATATGTCTCAGAAATTAAACAACTAAGAAAATAGATATGGTATATATAATGAGGTGGTGCTTGAAACTTTTTTAAAAATGTCTTCTCGCATGCTTTATATGTACACTATGTAAAAAAACAACACAAAACTAAAAAAAAAAAATTAAAAAAAATTTTTTTTTTTTTTTTTCAATTTTATTCAGGTGTTCCAAGAAGTCCTTATGGTCTTATCACAGAGAACCGCGGATGAGCATTTAATCGGAAGTTCAGGCCTCCTTCCAAACCGATGTCGAAAAACTTGCCTAGAGGTGGAGTTTGTACCATGGATCCTTTGTTTCTGAGGCAAGTGCACTATCACACCACCATGGCTGCTTTTCAGAGATTTTCAGAGATTAATAAGCTGAAAGTAGTCACTCACTATATACACTATTAATAGGAGATAATAAAATCTTAGCAAATTCTACTAGGTTTGAGTACTGTTTTGATTGATGATTGGCATTTGATGACCCATTCAGGGGGAACAGTTACAAAAAATATCAGTTTCAGTTGTAATTAACTTTTCTGTTCAACTTGATCTGTGGGCATATTTTCTAAAACTTTCTCAAAATGTTTCCAGAAACTGTTGTGTATTGTCTCAATGGGTGTATCATTTCACTTCCTTTCTTGTAAATGTGATTTAAATCAGCACTGATGATTTATTCATCAAGAGATAAATAATAACTGGTGCTACTAATTTCAAATTGTAATTTTAGCAATGCTTTGAAAGCATGTTGTAGTGAATCAATAAAAAACTTAGCAGAACTCTAAATCTCATACTCTTGTATATCATTTATCATATTGCAGACCAAAAACGTTAAATGGAAATATATTATCAACGAGCATGATTATGGGCACTAATCAATAAGTCATTGAGAGTGATTGTTAGCATTGTGAATTGGTTTTGCCCATACTTGTAAAAAGTTTTTATTTGTTATACAGCATTTATTAGTCAATTAATATTTTGAAACTATTATCTACTGGACAATACATTTGAATAAAAAGTTCAACTTTTTATTTATTGTTTGCATCTGATTGCACTTTTTCTAACCTAGTTTTTATTTCTTCTTTTGTTTAAAATAAATTTATACTTAATGTTTTCTCATCATTAAAACATTTTAACTATGCTATGTAACTATGTAACGCTCAATTGTTTCTTTAAAAATATTTATACATAACAATTTTAACAAACATTTTAATGAAATTAATTAAAATTAAAAACGTATTTTTATAATACATAATATTTTTAGCAAACATTTTTTTACAAAATCAAGTTGAAAACATTTACTATTATATATATAAGAGTGATTCTTTTAAAGGGCTTTTTTTTTTATTATACCCTGTTTTTATGACATGGGTCATTATATTATGTGCATAATAATAGATGGTTCAAATAGTAGCCTCTTTCTCAAAAATTTTTTCCATTCAACCTCTGAACCCATGGCACATCTTCTGGATGTAATTGCTTAAAATACCATTCCAGCCTTAACTAGGGATGTCTTGAGAACAGTGTTTGGGTACACAAGTATCTGACTGAAGTTTACTATCTAAAAAGGCCAAGATTCATTTGCTTCTTTCAAGCCTTATTACTTTAAGTCAGTAACGGCCAAGCTATTCTGACTAAAGATCCAATATCACATTTTATGAGGTTTCTCAATGTTATCTCTGACATGTCATCTGTACCCCGTACAGATGGCAAAGTACCTCGGTCAACTGGGACTTGACAGCATTTATCACCTTAAGAGTTTACTTTGAACGTGCCCATCCACTTTTTTTTTCTATTCAACATTTTCCACTGTATAATGATTATATGTGTATATTGATTGTATGCATATAACGATTATATGTGGATAACAAAGTATGTGTATAACAATTTTATGTGTATAACGATTATATAAATATAATTTTTTTAAAATAAGCTTTACAGTTTAAATACATAACTTTAGTCTTTAGCAAAAACATTTATAAAAAATTTTTAGTCTAAAATCAAGTAAATAAGTATTAGTTTCTCCCACTCAAATTCTTGAAACGAGAGCAATTTTATACTCTCTTTACTAGGTTTTCAAGGTTACCAAGCATTACCACTTGTGTCCGAAAGCCTTCAATATTTGCAAGTTTACTGCTGCTTTTAAAAAAGATCTAATATTAGCTTAACTGTGATGGACAGGACAACAGTAAGTAACACAATTTGTTGATGTATAATAATAATAAATAAATAATGCGTTCAAGATATAAACATTTTAAGTAACACAACTTAATGTAATAATCAACAAAAAACAGTATGCATTTCACTGATACACTGATACAATCAGTTTTCCACAAAATGTACCATGTGTCAGAATTTTTGATGGTACTAAACAAAAAAACTTTTTGTGTCATCTCAACTTATAAAATTTTCTTCATCCATGTGACATGTGAGAAAAATTTTTTTAAAGTTTATTTTTTTAAGCTAACTACTTTAGTGTTATTTTATATAAGCACATATGAAGGATTTAAGAAAACTTTTTATTCAAATATTGTTTTAAGCACTTCACTAACATACAAAGACCACCCTAACATACAAATGAACAAATTTTATTTTTTACACTTAGATTGCTCCTCTTTACTATGAAAGTAAGCTAATTCAATAATTACTTTTCCAGTTTCATTAATTGAATGTTGCAGTTAAAACGAGTTGAACAGCTCCAAATTTCTACCATTCTGCTTTCCAAGAAGAACACCATAAACTAAATGTATCATTTAAAAATAAAAATAAAAACAAGGTTAATATTTAATAAGTATGATAAAAAAATGGTATTTAAATAAAATTCAGAATAATACTAAAATTATTATTTTTTAATTAATTACATTTAAAAACAAGATTGTTTCAATAAATAAAAATTTGATTTGATTGATGCTTTTAAACAAACTTTAAACAAAAAACATTTCTGATTTATTCAAGACATATACAAACTTATGTGTGTAAGTGTAATCAACAACAACAAAAACTGTATACAACAAATTGTTTTAAAAACAAAATTCATATTATAAAATTTTAAAAAAATCTTTTTGGCAAACATGGGGAATCCATAAAGTATTAATGTACTAAAATTATTCATTTAGACTGCCCCTCCCCTCCATTGTATGCACCTGTATGGTTTTAACAACCCTCTTGAAGAGGGGAAGAGGCTCTTCCCCTCGCATAAAGCATAAACTTTTCAAAACATTAAAAAAACAAAAAAAGTTAAATTGACAAATCTATGTTATCAGTAACTCTTGACACTGATTAAATTCAATGCTTAAGTTTAAAAAAAAAATTAAGTTTTAGGAGATTTAGTCAAGCTGCAGGGGGTGTTAAAGACTTGCTGTCTTTAACATCCCCTTTTTCAATGTACACATTTGTACATTTTTGGTCAGCTTTACATGAATAAAAACTTCAACAATTTTGATCAAACTTTTATTAATGTAAAGCTGAACAATAACTCCAAAAACGCTGAGTAAAAATTGTTTTTTTTTATTCACCCAAAATAAAAATTGCAATTGCTTTTTTTTATTCACCTGGCCAAAAAGAAGACCCTTTATAGAGAACATCACATGTAGATGATTTCTGTTCAAACTCAAGTCAATGGATATTATCAAGCAGCAGATGGCTGTTACACTGTTATAGTATGACATCTTTATAACATCTTTTCTCTTCTATTTTTAATCCTTATCATTTCATTTTCTTTTTTTCACATTTCTCTTGAGAATTAATGTCGTTTTATAATTACAAAATTTATTTAAAAAAACTTGAGAGTTATACAAAAACCTGGAGAAACGTAAAATCTATAAAAAAAATACGTTTTCTTAGTTTGGTTTTTAAAAAAAAATAAGATTGATTTTAAAAATTAAGATAAAATATTATATTATATTTTTTAATACTATATTATATAATATTATATATTATATAATTATATATATATATATATTAAAAAATAATATGATATAATATACAATGCAATTTTTTTCACAACAAGAAACAGTAATATTAGTAAATACATTTTTTAACAGCTTTTTTATCAACTCAATATGTTTAGCTGAATTTGTTTTTATATAAATCAGAAATTCTGTTTTGTCGCCGTTTTTAATCGAAATAATGTTTGTTGAACGCCGTAGTTTTAGAGCGTAAAAAAACGGTTTTGATTTATATTGTCGATTGGGGACACCTTTTCACCCTTTCACCTTTTCAAGATGTAATAGAGAACTTCAAAGTTGAAATTAAGAAACGTAAGATGTAATTGAGAAGATGAAAGTTGTAATTAAAAAACGTATAAAGGATGTAATTAAGAAACGTAATATATAATTTAGAAGATGAAAGTTGTAATTGAGAAACGTAAGATGAAATTTAGAACAAAAAAAATTTAAAGTTTAAATTTAAACAACATCATTAAAAACCACTGCAATATTCAGCTAAGTACCAACTTGGACGTCTTCCATATTTAAAATCGTTGCATTATGTGTGGTTGCATGTTGTACAGCGCGTGTAGAATCACCTCCCATTATTGTATTTTTTGCCGCAGTAACATTTCTTTCTAAATACTGCATTCGCTGATCCATAATCCCAGCAACGAATACAGGTGGAGTGCGAATAACATTTTTAACGTTTATTTTTATTTTGGACCAGATAGCTTCCACTGGGTTTATCATTGGGCTGTAGGGTCCTAATCGTAACAACTGAGTCGGTTTTCTGAGTAAATTTTCAAACACCCTTTCCAAACGATCGTGACATGGAGCATTGTCTGTTTCGACGACCAAATCATATATACGATTCCCGGATGTAACCCACTGGAAAAACAAAGCCAACATCTATTCAGTACAAGAATCTGCTTTAAATGATCCTCGGTGAGTTTCCATCATGACAACATTTGTTATTGATATAGCTGCGATCAAATGTATGTTTGCACCTTTTGAAGCAGGTATTTTCATTATTGCTCTTTTTCCCTGTTTGGCACGTTCTTGCGTTTTTCTACAAAAAAGATTAAAATTTGTTTCATCCAATCAAATTATCTGATGACCATTTGTGATGTGTTCGCTAACATTCCGTTAATTTTTTGGTTTAAAACCACCTCTTCCAATAAAATTTAAATTTCCGCTGCGGACCCAATTGTATGCTGTTATTTATTTGACACCTAAAGTTTGCGCCAGAGTCCCCCAATAGTCGATTCGCTCAGTACATTCAATTACTCTTCTTTTATCATTCGATGAAGATAAAACATAATGTTTTCATTCAACTTGTTCAAATTGGACAAGGTGGTTTTGGATTTCCAGAAGTGGTTGTAAACAACTTTGGTGAAATAAATGCTTTCACGGATTCAATTTAATAACAGACTTTCTATTCATAGTTTTTTGACAAATAACGCAACGATCTTTCAACTCCATTACTGTATTATTATATTGCTGGTGCATACAAATTCAAAATTTGATATTATTACCTTATTGAAATGCATGTCCAAGAAGATCTTTTATTATGACCTTTAAGCTTGCATTGAACTCACTATTACAAATAATGTATTCTCATTTACATATTACGGTTTCTTAATTACAACTTTTGTTTTTCAAATTGCATATTGCGATTTCTTATTTACGTTTTGGGTTTCTCAATTACATTTTAAAATTTTTAATTACATGTTGTGTTTCTTAATTACATATTGTAACTTCTAAATTACATGTTGCATTTTTCAATTACATCTTACTTTTCTTAATTACAAATTTCAAGTTCTCAATGACATCTCGAAAAAGTGTAGTTAGACTAGTAAGAATCGCTTACAAGGGAATGGGAATAAAGGGGAAGAGGAGATTTTATTCCAGATCTAATAAAGGAGGGTGGCGTAGAGTGGGATGAGGGAGGGGGGGGGGGATAAATAAAAGAAGGGAGGGGGAATTTTTTCATGTTTCAATACACAGCTTTCAAAAATCAACTTTTGTCACGCAAAAATATATACATAAGAATATACAAAACAAAAAAATTCGAGAAAAAAAACCAATTATCGCTGTAAAACACATGCAAAACATAAATTTCAAGAGACGTCTTTAAAGAGTTTAATACATATAACTAAATAAAAACTTCTATTATGCATGAAACTCTTTATTTATTTATTTTTTTGAAATAATTTTTACGCAATATTTCAAGGAAGTATAGAAACTATTGTATTTTTAACAGTTTTATATATATATATATATATATATATATATATATATATATATATATATATATATATATATATATATATATATATATATATATATATATATATATATATATATATATATATATATATACATATATATATATATATATATATATATATATATATATATATATATATATATATATATATATATATATATATATATATATATATATATATATTATACTTTATAACGCTTATTTTCATTTCATTTACTCGACTAGGTTATTTGTTTACTAGTCGTGAAGGAAACTTCGTAATAGCAGAGCTAATCGAGACGAGTTCCGTTCGTACCGAAGTACTACTCATACGCTGAGTAGGCGGAGCCAGGATTTGAGCCTGCAATACTGGTGCTATGGCCAATAATAATTCTGAACTTTTAGCAGTGCTTTAACCAACTGAGCTATCTCGGATCAAATTACTTCCTGGCAGGGAATCGAACCCTTGTCTACCGCGTGACAGGCGTGGATATTTATCACTATACTACCGAGGAAGTATAGATGACGAGGGTATCTATATTACCTTGAAAAATTGTATTAAAATTAATTCAAAAAAAAAAAAAGATTTATACCCATAATAGAAGTTTTGATTTAGTTATAGGTGCAAAACATCTAACTAAAATGCGTAATAATAACGATTTAGTTCTCCAAACACAATCTATTGACGAATTTAAACTAGTGTAATAGCATTAAAGTCTTTTCTAGGTATGAATGTAAAAAATTTACATTTGGATTAAATTTGAAACAATTTGGATAGAACTTATGCAGGAAGTTTCAAGCCTCATTACCTATCAATCCTTTGGAAAGGAATGAGGTTGAGCTACCTGGCAAAGTGTTGTTTTTCAGTGGTCTGTGATAGGACTGTTAGGACATCTGGAAGCACCTAAATTAATTTAAAAAAAGTAACTTAAAAAAACATTGGAATGATGTATATACGGTCAGAGCTGGCATCAAATATCCAGGATATTCTATATCTGGATAAAGAACATCCTAAGTGGGAAACAGGAGATGTATTGTCGGCAAGAAGAAGACAGCTACTCAAGATACAAGTACACAGCTTTGCCTTCAGCCCTTTAATAACCTTCCTAGCCTGTTAATTAGACCCAGGATATTTTTTTTCCACCCCACCCCCTCAGCCTGATATAGATTTATAAGTAAATCAAAAACCTTTCTTGTTATTTTATATAGTAAACCGTAAGGAGACTTTAAACTTATTATTATAATAAGTAATTATTATTATAAGTAATTATTTATATATATATATAAGTAATATATATAAGTAAATATAATAAGTAATTATTATTATAATATTCTTTATAATAATTATAAAGAATATTTTAACAACTATTAAGACATTAGGAGTTATGGGATATAAAAAGATTTTGTTAAATTAAGCGTAAACCAAAACTCTAACAAAAATAATAACAGTGTGATTATTTTGCTGTGATATATAACTGTAATACTACTTATATTGTTTTATAAATCAAAAATGTAACTACAAATATGCTTAAATAATACTTTCGAAAATAATCACTTACTATTTATATCGTTGCTGGAGTAATAAAACAATAAGTACAAGTTTTGTAAAGGAAATTCATAAGGGGCTGTTCAAATAATACGTGATCCTGCCTTATGTAACATTTTGTGGCATTTTGAAAAACCGCTACCCTCCCTCTCTGTGTGACGTGACAAAGACAAAAAATTTTTTGCAAGTGTTTATTTTAATAGTAATAGTTTATTGAAAAAAAAAATAAATTGATGAATATCTGTTTGAAATCTAAATTTGTTCCCAAATTGGACTTTGACCTTCAAGTATTAAAGTTCCATGTTCTTCAATAATTTTTGAAGGCCAGTTGAGGTCAGAGGTATCAACATCGTCCTGATCATATCAATCAATTATTTCTTTGTCCAAATTTAAAAAGACACACATAAGCACAGATAGACGTTGAGCAACTAGTCAATGAGATCAAATTATTTTAATTGGTTTTTTTCCAGGATCAAAAAGATCCTGGAAGAAAACCAATTAAAATAAAATGAAATAGTGAGCTGTGACGATGACCACAGCAGTTTTGATAATTATATTTTACAATTTGAAGGAAGAATTGACTTTCTCTGGCATAATAAACATTCAACTCTGCTCCAAAATGTTTAAACTGTACGTATTTTTTACTGTTTGGTTTATGTACTCGGCTTTAGTTTCAAAACCAACAATGACCGTGCTAGACCAAACTTGTGCAACTTCACCAGCTTTGGCAAAATTTCCCTTCTCTATTACTTTGTATACATTCGGCTAGGATGTATACATCCGGCTAGGGCATGGCTTAGCGGAGCCATTCTTCTCTCAACCCTGTTAAAGACACTCGAAATAAGTCTTGGCACAATGAATTACTTTTTAATATCTTGGATTTTCATAAGGCTCAACATCAACAGATACAATCATGACTGGTTTGCTAACTCAATCTTCAGTAAATAAACTGCTTTTAAATGTAGGAAGATGGTTTATTCTGTTCATGTCTTCTAAGTGACTAAGTGCTGTTGATGAATCATGTTTTGCACTTCTGATTGCTATGTATGGGCCAGAGCATGTGAGTGCTTGTTTTTCCACGCAATCTCTATGGCTGCAATTACTGAAGAAATAAGTTTGTTGAGGAGCAATTACAAAATCATGATCAGCTAAAGTCACCTTGTACTCCATATGCATCACCATTGGTGCTTGTTTGTTTGCAGCTGTCGATCCTATTGGCACCCTGACCTTATCATCCTGGGAGTGAAACGTCAGTTTTTTGACTGCCGCAAGATCTTTAAGGGCACTAATGGATGATTTGGCAAATTTTGTGTCCGCATGATATTTATACTCAGCTTTTGTGCTCTTATTAAGGTACACGTGTAAAAATTATACATTATATCTCCGAGTTTGCAATTTTAACAAATTACGCAGTGATAAAAATTTGCCCCCCCCCCCCCTCATGTGATAATTGTTGACACTTTATATACCCCAATTGATAATAATTTCGATATTCATATTTTGAAATAATGTTGTAATATTGTTATCAGATAAAAAGAGGTTAGTGTCATTTGCAAACATGACAGCGATCAAGTTCAAAGCTTTATGTAAATCATTGATGTAAATGAAAAAGCGAAGGGGCCCAAGTATAGAGCCATTTGCAGGGTCCTAATCACTTAAGCATGGAATTACCATCAAGGTAAACAAAAAATTTCCTAAGAAAATTTTTGTTCTAGGTCTTAGGTAAATGCATGAAGATGATTTTCGCAAATTTTTAAAAACATTTTGCGTCGTGTGAGAAAGATATGGCCATTTTAACATTTCGGTCAAAACCCTATAATACAAAAAATATTTACTTTGTTAATTTTTAAAACAAAGGTTCCATATTGATAAAAATTTAAAATAAAAAAGTTTTTTTGGCTTCAAGAGAAAAGCAATACTAATAAAAATTTATGATTTTATGAAAAAAAAAAAAACTTTTGTGTTTTTAACGTTCAAATATATTTTCACAATGCCTAACAAGACTTTATCACACACTGAAAATTGTGCCAAAGTATGTCTGGTTTACTTTCAAAAAGGAACAGATATGGTGCCAGTTAAAAGAGACTCGATACTTCCAAGAATTCAGAAATACTTCATTGAGAACTATGTTCCAAATGAAGAGCATTTACCTTTTGCTATATGTAAACTAGTTCTTCTTAAGATTGAAAAAGGGGAGAAAACTAGTGATGACTTACCTGGCCCTTCTGATTTTTCCAAATTTATTCCTACGACTCTGACAAAATTAATTACTTTTGCTGTTGCATTATTTGTGAAATTGCCCGTTTTAATCAGATATGAATGAGCCAAAGATCAGCTAAGGATGTTCCTTTGCAAGTTGGAAGATCTCCAGTAGCAGCCAAAAATTTTTAATAACCTTGTGAGCAAGTTAAAGTGTACTAGCGCTGTAGGCAGCCAGTTAGTTGTGGAATGACACGTCTAAATCCTTGTACAGTTTAAGATGCAAAGAAAAATCTTCAGACAGTTATTGGCCAAGTTCCCCGTGTAGCAGAACTTATTGCTTGTGATGTGATCACAATAAAATTTGCAGCATCTGAAGATGAAAGCTCAATTGCTATTTTAGCTACAAAAGGGAGAGATTTAACAGTCACAAAAAGTGTCAATTCTCAAAAATCTAGAGCACGTTTTCGTTTGAATTCTTTTTATGCTGAGGAAACAAATAGATTGCAATCTACTTTAGGTCTCTTTTTGAAATAAACTCACAAAGCAGGTACTTTTTTAGAATTTGGAGTGGTCGCAAATCAATTAAATTTTGCTTCATTGGATAAATAAAAGCTCAGCGCTCAGATGATTATATGATCAAATTAGGCATTTATGGAGGTGGTGTGTTTCTCAAGGTTTTCATGAATATATTGGATAGCTAAAAAGAACAAACAAAGCATAAGTTTTCTTATTCAAAAGGTGCATCTTCTCAAGCCTTTTGTAATTCAGGAGTGAAGAAACTCATGCTCTAGGCAATTTAAGGGGTAAACAAATTCTATCTGCTGACCTGACCTTCTTCATCTATTAGGCTGGCGCAGATGTATTTTTAATACATTGTTTCCAGTTTAGGATGTTGAATGCTGGGTCTTCTTGACTCAATGGATGGGTTTTGCTTGTGGCTCTATTTTATGACTAGGCAACTCATTGTGTTATCTCCTAATGAGGGTACGGCTCCAAAACTCAGTTTTAAAGTTCTAAGGCCGGCCGGTTGTCAGGTTTCTCGAACTCTGTGGTACCTCTCATAGAGGCTGATTCCATCAACAGCTGAAAAATATCAAAGCATTAACAGTGCCATATTGCGCATGGATGGTGTCTCTGTTTGTAATTTTGGGTAGAAATCTTTCGTCTTCCTGTTGACAAGTGTGCTTCTTTCGTAACTTCGTTGATTCAGGCTGGCATGGAATTTTTTGTTCCCAATCGATGATTCCAGGTCAGACCTCCCTCTTCTCCATGGTTTTCCTCAAATTGTGCTGCTACAATTGCCAATCGAAACCATTACTTTCATATCTGTTAGCAAAACAATTCTCCAGAAAACAGACGTCTGTTTATTACTGCTAGAAACCATTGTAAAAAGGTTTTGTCTAACTCCAATGCCCGCTTTGCTCAGGTCATGAAATCTCGTATGTCATCACAAAACTTAGGCTCCCGTGAGTTCTGGAGAATCTTTAATAGTATCAATAATAAGGACAAACCTGTAATTCCACCTCTCTCGTATGGTTCAGACTTTGTCACCTCTCCTAAAGACAAAACTAAACCGTTTGCTAAGAACTTTTCATCAATATCATCTCTTTATTCCACTAGTTGCATTCTACCTGATATTGCAAACAAACAGGTTGATCCATTGCTTGACATTCGTATCACTCCAGCTTCTGTATCTAAAGTGATTTCCTGCTTAGACTCTTCTACAGCTTGTGACCCGGACAACATACCTGTTATAGTCTTGCAGAAGTGTTCTCCGGAGCTGTCGTCTATACTCTCAAAACTATTCAACAAGTGCTTATCAGACACTTGTTTTCCAGCCTGCTGGAAAGCGGCATCTGTTATCCATGTCTTCAAAAATTCTAGAGAGCAATTTGATTCGTCTTACTACCGTCCCATTAGTCTTCTTCCTATCATTGGAAAGGTTTTTGAATCTTTAATTAACAGACACTTAATTTATCATCTTGAATCTAATAACTTACTTTCTGACCATCAATATGGACTTTGATCTTCTCGTTCTACAGCTGATTTGCTAACATTATTAACCAATAGGTTTTATTGTGCATTAGATAAAGGTGGAGAAGTTAAGACCATCGCTCTTGATATTTCTAAAGCTTTTGATAAAGTTTGGCATGCTGGTCTTCTCCATAAGCTTTCTTCTTATGGTGTATCTGGTTACATCTTTAAGATTATTGAATTCTTTCCAATCGTAGTTTAAAAGTTGTCCTCGATGGACAGCACTCTTCTTCTTATTATGTAATTTCAGGGATGCCTCAAGGTTATATCCTAGGCCCTATACTCTTTTTAATTTACATTAACGATCTTTCAGATCTAGGGTGGCAATGTTTGCTGATGATACAACCATTTATTCTTGTCATGATAGGAAACCAACACTCTCTGACTAATTGGAGGGGGCATTTGAACTTGAAAAGGATCTCACTTCTGCTACAGCATGGAGCTCGCAGTGGCTGGTGAACTTTAATTCAGATAAAACTCAATTTTTTTCAGCCAATCGTTATCGCAATAATTTAGATCTTCCTATATTTATGAACGGTAATATACTCGATGAGTCAAAATTGCAAAATTAGCATCTGCTAAGGTTGCAACTCTTTATCGAGCTCAACACTTTCTTACTCCGGATTCTATTCTTTATCTCTATAAATCTCAAATCTGTCATTGTATGGAATACTGTTGCCATATCTGGTGCGGATCTTCTAGTGATGCCCTCACCCTTTTAATTAAGGTGCAGGATCGCATTGAAACATAGTTGGATCTGCTCATGCAGCTAACCTCCAACCATTATCATATCATCGTAATGTTGCTTCTCTTTCTCTTTTCTACAAATTATAAAATGGGCACTGCTCTAAAGAGCAAGTGTCTCTTGTGCCATCTACTAAAATTCTCGTGTTACTCATCATTTAAATAAATCTCATCCTTTTTCTGTGACTGTTCTTATTCCTCTAGTTTTTTTTCCTCGAACATCAGCTCTTTGGAATTCGCTTCCTTCATCTTGCTTTCCTAATTCATACAATTTGCAATCCTTTAAGTCGTCTGTCAATCGTTGTCTTGCTCTACAATCTTCATCTGTTCTCTTCCAGTAACTTCCAACTCCAATTAGTGGTTGCTTGCAGCCTTGTTGAAAGCAAAGATGTTTAAAAAAAAAAATTGTTGAGTCTGTGAAAGAGTCTTATGAGAACTTGAAGCAAATTTTAGAGTTGCTTTGATTTGAAAGTGTTGCTTTTACTGCAGCTGTGGACATTAGGGTCAGCTGCATCCACATATTCCCGCTCTTATTGTGAAACTTCAAAGAAAAATTTTGTAAACCAAGATATGATAGAACAGTTAAGGACACTTGGGAGGATTAGTTCCAATGTCAATAAATATCAGAACGATCTCATTCGTTGTGTTCATTCAAAAAAATCAAAGCTCTCGGCAGCAAGCTACAAAAGTTACATGAACCTCCCTCTACTTGGTCTTCCAGATGAAACAAAAATACTTTATAATTTGCTAATAATGGAATTGCATATGGTTTTAGGTATTGCCAATAGGCTATTTGATCATTTGATAAGTATCCTTAGCAAAACCAATTCTAGTTCTTTGAAAGCTACTGACTGGTTAAACAAACTAAGCATCTACACGCCACTAATTCATGGAGGAGAATTCAATGGAAATCAATGTAGGTAGTGTTAGGGTCTCCAAAACAATGCTGAGGTCCTAGAAGAACTGCTTGCCAGTTCTTCTAGGAGTTCTAGTTCTTGCCAATTCCAAAAATGGAATTGAAGGAGAAAAACTTCTTTCTGCATTTAAAACATTCGATGCAGTCAGACAGGCATGCTTTGGGAATGTCTTTATACCCTCTTATAAAGATTCTATACTTTCTTTTGAGAGAGCATACAATTTCCTTTGGAATACCAATTGAACCAAAAATTCATGTTGTCATCAAGTACATACCTGAGTTTATTGACAATCAGGCTTGAAAAGCATGATATTACCCAGTAAAGACTTCCTACAAATCTACGAAAATAATTTTCAAGAGGTTTTGGGTTTTGGAGTGAGCGAGCATCCGAATCAGTTCATTAAGATTTTAGCCGTTTATGGGAAACAGGTGCTTGAAAAAGAAATTTTGTTCATCCAGAGTACAGCAACAAACTAAATAATTGTATAATTGGCTATTGCTCAAGGCATCTCTAAAAGTCGATAGTGAAAAACTAATCTGATAGTGAAAAACTAATTTGTAACTTCGTTGAAATTAAAAAAACCGTGTTAAAATAATAACAAATTTCAAATTTTTGATGTAAAGCTATTAAGTTTTTTGGTAGTGTTCTATTTTAAAATTATCTCTGGGTAACTAATATTTAAGATAACATTATATTGTTCTTTGTATATGAGTCTGATTTGGGTTATTAATGAAAATTAAAAAAAAAATTTGAATTTCAAATAGCCCAGAACATTTTTTTTAAAATAAAGCAGCCAAAAAATATAGTTTCTTCAAGGATTTTGATAGAAATACTAAAATGACTATAACTTTCTTGGACGTCGCAAAATATTTTTCAAAATTTTAAAAAATCATGTTTATGCATATACCTATGACCTTGTGCAAAAATTTTCCAAGGAAATTTTTTTTCACCTTATTTGTAATTCCATGCCTATGTGTAATATATACTTCTTCAGGTGTCCTTTGAGAAGTTCTTTGTTTTTCAGGTGGGGAAGTAAAGGTAATCCTAAAGACAGCACACTCACTAGTACTATTAAAACTATTCAGCCATAATTGATGAATAAGGAGGAAATTTAGTATGGCAGCCACAATCGTATGTTTTTGCCTTTTATGACATTGCCTTATTCTTCCAGTATATGCCTCTGAAACAAAATTTATGAAAGAACTTGATTTAACTGATCAAGGAGCTTCATTGTATTGTGACGCTTGTACTCAGACCATGTTACACTTTGCAGTTCTAAATCTTTTTGTGTTTCTATAAAAATATCACAGCAGTCAAATATTCCTAACAGACTATTTTTAAAACAATCAGTGTGGTTTAAGCAAACCTTTTATTTGTCTGGAAAGTAATCAAATAATTTGAAACATTGTGATATGTTTCTTTTTGAACCGGTACCAAGAGAAAAATAAAATCTATCAACTTGGTCGTTGCTTAAAAGTCCAAGAAATAATTTCACCAGAATAAGTGAAAATTCACCTAGTAAACATAATTTTCTGCATCAACAACGTTTTTTTGGTATCTTTTTGTTCGGGTTTTTTTAGATTTCAGTTTTGTAATTAAATAGAGAATGCTAAAAACAATCAAGGAAGAAATGTTTGTATAAAAACTTCTTGTCAATTGCTAATAACTGTTTGTAGGCTTTACAATTTAATTTTAGTAATTTTTCAATAGCTTATTTTAAGTTTTTGAAAAATATCGAGTCTTAAGATTGAGAAAACTCATTAAGATTAGAAAGTAGAATTTTCATTATTATCTATTACTTTTACTACTTCTGGTTCAATCATAAAGTCAATGTTTTTCTGAACTGAAGTTGACAATAAGTTATGAGGAACTAGAACATGACTGTTTAAGTCTTGATTTTGATCAACCATGGTATTACGGTACGTAGTGGAGTTAACGTTTGGTTGATATTTTTTAAGTAAAGACAATGTGGAGTCAATATTTATTGTACTATTTCTATTTTGAGGTTGAGAGCTGAGGCACAAAAGAGAAACTTTATGTATCCAACGTTTATCTTTAAAATGATTGACGCAAACTCGTGCATCTTTGGACATTTTTTGGAAGGAAACAATCAGTTGTTCCAAGAGTTCTTGAACGATTAACAAGTTCGATCCAAATTTTACGTTTGGAGAAAAATTTTTTTGTGGTTGGGAAAGGAATCAACTGAAAAGTTTGATTCACAATTACATCCAATTTCCACTTTTTTACATTTACGTTCTGTGCATATTTCACTTTTCCATTCGTAAGTCAATTTAGCAACTTTTAACGACACAATGATGTCATATCAATGATGTCATTGCGCCGCTACTTATTAAACTCTTTAACAAGAGTTTTTAGTTTTTTTTCATCGTATGTCTCATTGCGTCCCTCTTTAACACCCACAATTCGCAAACTGTTTCCGCGATTGCGATCTTCCAAGTTGACTATTTTTCTTCTAATCTTGGTCGATTATATATTAAGTTATTATAAAGCAAAGATTTCGGAAACAAAAACAAAATTTGATTTTATTTCCGAAACCTTTGCTTTATAATAACTTAATATATATTAATAATAATCATTGAATATATTAAATAATAATCATTGAACAATAATTGATTTAATCAATTATTGTTTAATAATTACTGTGCAACAAAATCGCTCAACAGCAAACAATTAGTGTTTAACTAACGTATTTGTGACGAAATTATTTTTTTTACACATTATATGTGTAATGATAATAATCGAACAACACGAAAAAGTAAATAGCGTTTTAATTATGTGAAAACCGTTAAGTACTGCGTAAAAATTTACGGTAAGTAAACTGCTTTTTATTATAACCCCTTGAAGTTTAAAAAATCTTAGCAACTTGAACTTCACTGCTCGCATCTTAGAAATCTTCGGTATATATGAGCGCCTCATATGGTGCTCATATTACCCGAATCTACCCTATAGAAGATTCTCACTATATTCTTTTAGGGGTTGTTCATAAAGGACGTCATTTAGAATTTAAATACTAGCAAAAAGTAGAAGTTTATTAGCTTTCATCCGCTGTGATTTTCATTGAACATAACGCGCAGTAATACTCTAAAAGTCTCTGCCCACAAGAGCCAACATTCTCCTCCTTCTTACCATTAGTTAAACTTAACGTGGCGTTCTTTATGGATAAACAGAGGCGATTTTGTGGATTTTACCTTTTTTTTTTTTTAAGAAGCCAGTCGGAACTTTTTGAGGATTCACTCCCCTCCCTCTCATTTTATTCGTAGAATCGCCTCTGTGGATAACCCGTTACTTAAGATTAATAACCAATTCTAAAACTTAATATTGTAAATCATTTAAGCGTGATTATTAACAATGTGATTTACATAACTCTTAATTGAAGTGTCAAATTTCGCATCATGAGTTTTTCACCTTTAATGGTAAAAATGTTCATCATTGTTTTATGAAATGTCAAACATACATTGTATTTTCGACAAATAGAAACATCTAAATAAACAAGGCTTTGCCTCTAGTTATTAAATACTTCATGTAATTTTATTTTTTAAAGTTGAAAACGTTCAAATAAACCCAAATGTTAAAAATGTATATGTTAAAATGTAAAGTTATAAGGTTTTTTTGTATACATGCCTAATTGTTTGTAAAGATTAAAAGGAAGTTTGTTTTTATTTTGTGTGAGTTAATATTATCTAATATTTAGATTTTGTATAGTTTTTATAGTTGTTAAGTTTTTTCGAATTAGTTTTATAACATTTATTAATAGGTTATATCATTTTTTAGCACAACTGCGTTTCAAAACTAAATTAAACCAAATCAAGAAGATTGTCATAAAAACTGCTGTTTTATGGGTAATTTTTTAAATAAACGCCCGTTTTTTTAATATACTATGTTTCAATGATGCTTTCATTTATCAGTAGTAGTAGTATAAATTGTTGCCGGCATCGTTAATGCTCGTGAAAGCAATCGTTTTAAGTCTATATGTTTCATGTTGATCAGTACTGCATACTTTATTTTAGCACAGCTGTTGTTCAAATTTACTAATTAAAAATTGTTAATGACTTTGATGAAATTGAAGTGACTAAAAAAGTAGTAAACGGCATTATTAATCAAAAAGATACAAATGATGAACATAAAAACTGTGAATGTAAGATATGACATAATAAAAAAATACCTTTACATCTCAACAAATTTTTGGCATAAAAAAAAGTAAAAAAAAAAAGGAAAAAGGAAAGTTTTTTACTACTTTTTAATAAATGTAGAAAACGCTTTTACATAATTCGCGAAAATATTTTCGAAGTCTGATTTGGACCTCTTTGTTGAAATGACCAGTAGAAGTATCTTTGGCATATTCGTGTAGATCAGACACGAATTAAATGTTACAAAACATGCAAAAAGTTAGCAATAATATACAAAAGTTCATGTGGACATATAAATCAAATTAGCGATATTTTGAAGTTGGGAAGATCATTTCTAGTCAAATTTAGATTTTAAGAACTCTAATAGGCGCGCTATTGTTTACCTACTATACTATAGGTAGAAACTGTTTTTACGTGGAACATTTTAATTAAATCTAACTTAGAGAGAATTTAGGTTTAATTCAATATATAATTTATATATATATTTAAATTTAAAATTTAATTAACTCAGTATATAATTTTTTTTTCTTATATATACATATTTCTTTTTTTTTTTTTTAATTATATATTTACAAACAAGACATATTACATTTAAAAAAATTGGCCAGAGCAAGAAGAAGACATTGACTGTTTTATCACCAAGCCCCGTTTACATATTGTCCGTGTTTATAAACAAAAAATAAAATATTGACAAAACGTTAAAAATACATAAATTTTGTCAAATATGTATAATTTATATATAATTAGATGAACTTACATAGGTCTTTGTTACCTTTAGATATTTTTGAGCAAATATTGTCAATATGTACTTTCCATGTAATGTTCTCGTCGAAAACCACTCATTTCAAACCAAAAAGTTTGTAGCAAAACGACTTTTTATTTCAGATTTATCAACAAATATTTTGTGTAAAAGATAACTACATCTGTCCAACACAGAGACGTGGTGGCACCTAAAAAGCAGGTACGAATTTCTAGAAGAGGGGCCCAGTGAAGTACTTTTAACGTGAGAAAAATAGCTGATCAAGGAAAATTATATTTATACTAAAAAAAATTGTAATAAATAAATGAAGAAAATGTAGAAATTGGGTCAATTTCCACATTTTCTTATGTTCCACTGACAAGAGAACACAATCGCCAACATAGTTTACAGCATAAAATTGTAAGTGGTGAGGAAAGAAGGCAAAGTTATGTTATCCTTCTTAGCAACCTTTCTGTAGATCTCCACAAAATCAACCATTTCAGTAGTGAATTCCTTTAAACTGATACCAATTTTGAATTTTTTAAGCACTGATTGAATTTTTTCTTGTGAATTAGAGTTATGAAAATTATGACTAATATCTTCACTCATATTATTCAATAAAAGATGTCTATGCTTTCTAAAAATTTCCGCTGTAAAGAAAATTTGTCAACAAGAATTGCCGTTGCTGAATCCACTAGAGTATAAAACACTTCTGCCAGCCACCGATCTTTAGCCTGAGTAAGTCGCTCAACTTCTGTTGCATCGAAGTCAAGTCGTTTCTTTCTGCCAGTCCTATTCTCATCAAATATTTGCTGTTCAAGGTTGCAACTTTAACAGTAGATAAAATAGCATTTTGGTCAACACTGTCCCTTGATACTTGAAGCTTTTCCAGCGATACATCGACAGACATTATAGCAAACAAAAAATCAAGTGTTTTTTCTTGAAGAATTTTACTTAGGGGACCCAAGATAGTAAAACTTTCTTTGAAGAGACATAAAGTCACAATTGTTTCATATGACTGTAATCGGGATAAAAGACCTTGTGCTTCACTTCAAATATACATTTTAAGTTCCATGTCATTTGAAATTTGTTCAAGGCAATCGATTTCTGCCTGGTATAGTGTCAGCAGTTGGTCGGTAGCATTTTGTAAGGCACTGAAACGAACGCTTTGGGTAGCAGCCAGTTCAATAGATTGATTCACATCCTCAAGAAAAGATTTGCACTTCTCAAAAATATTATTTCGTTTCCTTGAGTTTCCGTATAGAAAAGTCTTTAGTTTCTGCACATTACCAGGCTTGTTTTCTGTTCCAAAAAAGTGAACAGAAACAACAGAAGATTTTGCACAAACTTTCATAACCAGATTTGTTCCATAAATTCCACAATAAATATTTGTTGCCATGGAAGAACACTGCTTCAAATGTGTTACAACTCCTTTGTTTATTCCTTGAATATTGCTTGCACCATCAAAAGACATACCTATAAACTTTTAAATATCTGCGTTAAACTGATTTAATTTCATCTTTGATTTTTTCACTTTTTCCTTTACCACTTGTTGTTCCAGTTTCAACCATTGAAATCAGATGTTTCTTTAAAACGGCCTCTTCTGCAGCAAGCGTAACATAACGTAATACAATAGAAGTTTGCTCGTAGAGTGTAATATCATTGTTGCCATCATCTGATGTTGAAAAGAATACTGAGTTATTTACCTCTTCTGAAATACATTTCTTGACTATCTGTGTCATAGTATGAATTAGCTTGTTTTGTGTATATTTGAAAGAAGCGTAATTCTAGCAGCCCTTCCAGTAGATTGTTTTTGAGTACTGTGAACATTTGAAAGTTTTTTAATTCAGCTCATCATACTGACTGAGTAAATTTAACAACTTTAGAAATTTAACCGCGCCACATTGAAAGATTTCACTTTTTTCAGAGTCATTGTAAAAATTGGCTTCTTCATTTCCACGTAAAGAAATACTCTATGCGATCAAATACCGAATAGCATCAATAACTCGTGTTAGGTATTGATGTAGTTTCTCCGCTTCTTTACGTTTCATGTTCAGATGTCTCGTGGTTTCAATATTTAATATTTTATCTATTGTGGAGTCTGATAATGCATGGACCATAGCTTCAGCAGCATTTCGATGGTTTTTCTGGGTGCAATGCTTTGTTATGATGTGACGTAAGTTTGACCAATTATCAAACCCATCACGTAAAAAATTTCTGTCCTCTCTTGATCCAAAGCATAAACAAGTAATAGTAGAGAGTAAGTTAGCCATGACTTTTTCTTCACAACTTTAATGTCATTAATTTTAACTGATTCAGTGTGATACTTAGATAACCTTGAATGCTTTGTTGGCTGATTTGGCCCTAATACATTAAATTGCTTTTTATCAATCGTCTTTGCATTTTTTAGCTCTAGAAATTTTGCTGGATTATTTTCAGTGACATTTACAACGTTATCTGGTTACTTCTAAATAATCTTCAATGGTAAAGCCGCTGAAGAATCTTTATTGGTCCGCCGCTGCATATTTATCAATGTAAAGCAAATGAATTCATGGATTTTATATATTTATTGTTTTGAACTTTTCAATAACAATTTTCTCTTTTTTTTTTATTGATGGGATGGTTAATTTCAGATAAAGAGGAGACATTGTTTAATCGTTCTTCACTAAAATGGTTATTTTCGGGATTCTTTTAGTTTAACAATACATCTGCCTCTACCTTCTTTTGTTTCAGCCGCCATACATATCGTTCTCTTCTTTTTTTTAGCCTAGATGTTCGTTGTTCTGCTGATTCATTTGCTCTAGCTCGAAATTTCCGTTCTCTTTCTCGAGCAAGACAATCGATCATATTCAGTTTCCAGATTCTTTTTTATATTTAGCTTTCTTCTTTATATTTCTACGTTTATAAGATATTTTTTTTATTTATTTACTTTAGAAACATTAATTATTATTTTTAATTACTATTTATAAATAAAGTATTAAAACGTTACTTACTTTTTTACAGTATAAAATCTATCAATTTCAGGTCAACAATGTTTTCTGTTATTATTATTCATCATCGGTTTTATTTATTTACGCTAAACAAAGTTTGTTGTTTTTTGTTTCTTTTAATTACTTTTCTTAACGATTTCTTTTATTTACGCTAAACTAAAGTTTAGCGTATTTCTTTTATTATTACCGCTGACAAAGTATTTGTTTTGAGCGGACACCAAACAAACAAACAAACAAACAAACGAACCGACGTGAAAGCAAGTTAAATTAAATGTTGTAAAAAATGCCCTGATAGAAACTTATAGAACTGAAATAAGTTTTTTCTGTTTAAGGATTGGGGGCCCAGTTTCCTGAGCCAGATTAAGGGCCCAATACAAGTCCTCGTACCCTCGTACTGGGCCACCACGTCTCTGGTCCAACAACATATGTGGAGTAGCGCAAGATCAACTGCACACTTTTTTCCAAGATCATCTGTATTTTTCTTTTACTCTAATAACATCTGTTCACTATCATCTAAAAATTCAACGACCCCAAACAACATCTTTATAAAAAATGTAACTTTTTTTTTTTTTTTTTTTTTTTTTGTTCATTCATTACAATATTTATTACAATTTAAAAAAAAAAAAACTTTATTACAATAATAAAAGTTAACAAGTCAAGATATCGTTAAGAAATAAATAATAAAAATAAATGTAAAGAAAGTGGAAACTCAAGGAAGACCATCAGGTCTTGTCACAGAGAAACCGCTATTGAAAATATTTGAACGTTTTTTTATTCTTGTTATTTATTTATTTTTGTTCAAATTTTTTTATTACAAAATTAAATTTAATAATAAAAGTATATAAAGTTCATAATATAATATTATAAATTAAAATAAAAATAAACATACAATATTACAATAGAAAAGTTCTAAAACTTAAAAACTAAAACATGTTTTTAATTGCTTGTGGATAAAAAAACAAACAAAAAAATAAATAGAAAAGAATATACATTAAATATATACATATACTAATAGAGATAAGGGATTTTCAAAAATTTAAATATTCAAAAGTAGATTATTATATTTTCAGTTGAAAAAATGAGTTTTTTAAGATTTTGTTTAAAAGAATCAAAATTACATTCTTGAGAAAAATCTTTAGAAGTATTTAAAACTATACTATTCCATAAAAATTGAACTTTACTCATTTTTAAAGAACTTTTTTTTCTAAACACAATTAGTTAAATATATCTTCGAAATAACAATTTTGCATATAAACCGATTTGAAAAAAACAACATTCTTTATCATAAACAGTTTGGTTTTTGCAGTAACCATTCACGGAACATGCAGTAATTGATCTTGCCAGCCAAATTTTAAATGATTTTGACAACAACAGTTACACACTTGGAATTTTTCTAGATCTATCAAATGCATTTGATACAGTCAACCACAAGATTCTTTTTTATAAACTACGCAATTATGGAGTAGTTTACTCCAACTTAAAGTGGCTGCAATGTTATTTACAAAATCGTAAACAAGGATTACCATACGACTTAACATGTTCCCCATTTGAATCAATAATTTAAAGTCATTTATCTGTTTAAAATTTTACATTTAAATTTAATTTAATTTAAATTTATCAACTGACAGGCAATTTCTTGATTAAAAGATTGTCCTTTATTTCTTCTCATAATGATTGATGGAACATTGCATTCATTGTATTCATTAAAAAAGGTATGTAAAACAACATTAAATATTCTATAAAACATATTTTTTCTTTTGCTACTCCTGCTACAGGTTCTCACATGATGTCACATGATGTCACATGATGTCACATGATATCACATGATGACTTTGAGAACTCAATAATCAAAATATTAAAATAATAGATCTAAATAGATAAAATGTTCAAAGTTTTTCCAGGTTAAGTATACAGTTTTTTTTACCAGGCCTTTTACATTATTTTCATAAATATGTTAAAAGGTCTTTTGCAATAATTTCTATACATGATTTTCCAGTTTTTTTTATCTTTCAGTCAAACTTAAGTTACGCTTTGAAAGTTTCAAAATAAGCCTTAGAAATATCTTTCAGTCAAACTTAAGTTACGCTTTGAAAGTTTCAAAATAAGCCTTAGAAATATCTTTCAGTCAAACTTAAGTTACGCTTTAAAAGTTTCAAAATAAGCCTTAGAAATATCTTTAAAAAACAAGCTTCGAAGTTTGTGACATTCGTAAAATAACTTTTGCGCTAATGAGACAAACCCAAACTTGGGTTTTTAAGTAGAGCATATTACATTTTATGTGAAGAATTTTATCTTTTCAAAAAATAAAATACTTCACTCAAATAATCCAGTAACATAGTCAATTTATTTAAATTCATAATTTAATTAAATTATTCTTCTACTTTGCATAAAAATTATATGTAAATATGTAAATTATATGTAATAATAATAATAATAATAATAATAATAATAATAATAATAACAATAATAATAGTATATTGAAATGGGTTTATTTAACCAAATGTTACACTTGCTACACTTCAATTCCACCCTGCAAACAATATTTATTGTCTTACCTCTAAACGTTGGTCTTGTAATTGTTTACAAAGTTAAAAGTTTACAAAGTTAATATCTTGTTGAAAAATAATCATAACATTAGCAAAATGTTTAAAACAAATTAAAACAACGTCTACGAAGTAATACAAATATAATGACCTAATTTTAATGTTGAGAACAGGGGGATAATTAGTCTTAAAATAAGCAATAATATTAAGGCATTTATCAACTTGCAAATGAGGTTTAAATCAGGTTAATTAATTATTCTCTTTCTAGGTGTTTCTAAGTGTTTCTCTTTCAGTTTAATTAAATAATCTCTAAGTGAACAATTTGAAGAACTTAAGAAAAAAAAAAAAAAAACTGCAAAAAATTGACCTAACTTTATCATCGAAACATAAGAAATACGTACAAGTACATCTTAACATTTCATTTAGATATGTAGGCTCTATGGTTTAATCTAGATTCGCAAATTTTCTTATTTAGAGCCTCAGAGTAAAATCAATGGGCAGTTCTAGTCCATCAATTATCTGCACTTCAATTTCCAAGAGTATAATAGTATACAATGATACAGAGTACAAAAGTATACAATGGTCTGAAGGTGTATCGAGAAATCATTTTTCAGTACTTTAGCTGAAGTTTCATAAAATGTTTACTAAAACTTTTCAAGTTAAACTCATAACCAGAGTAAACTGCATATTTTCGGGAGTAGGGGAACCTGTTGTACCTTTGACCACTTTTTGCTTTAAGGCATTTTTTGCGTAGCCTATTGAGTAAATCCAAACCATTCAAACTTTATAATATTCTCTTATATTTTGCCCAAAAATTATACTTAGAACTTTTTTTTCATTTGACCAAGAAGTATCTTTTTCCCGCGTTTTAAAAAAAGAAGTCTATTGGTCAAAGGTACAACACGTACGTTGTACCTTTGACCGATGCGCGTTGTTCCTTTGACCAAAATGTTATTATTAAAAAATCATGCAATGTTTGAACCCTTTTTAATATTTTAGCTTGTTATATATTATATAGAAACTTTTGGTCCATCTTATATCAATAAAAAAAATCTAATTATTTTGTAATCAAGCCTAATTGTCTAAAAAAAAACTAGAAAAATCAATGCTTACAATCTTGCAAAGACTTGTGTATTAAAGTTACGATACTCAGTATTACTAATTTTTTTAATAAAATTAGTTATTATAACTATTTAGATAAAGTCACATATTTTCTTTAGTTAGATGCTACTTACATGAAATAATTAGGATTAAGGTCCAAAACTTTAAACGCGATTTAATTGTACAAAACATATTTTCTAATATATACAGTTATTTTTATTATTTTAGATAAGAAAAGAGCAAAAATATATTTTTATAACTTATGTTAGCTGGCGGTCTATATTCATTTACATATGATCATAATGCTTTTTATAGAAAATATCTTAATGATGACAACAAAAAATACAATGATAAAAGAGTAAAATATATTAACTATTGCAAATAGTCAGATCAACATCAAACATAAGATACTGACGCTTAGATGAACCATGACCAATACTTGGTGGTGGAAGTTTCATAATAATATCCTTAAGTTCCAAATCATAAAGATTGTCATCTTCTCTTATAAACTTGTTACAAAAGTCTCCTGATATCTTAAGTTACTTAATTTTGTAAACTATACCAACAACTTCTAAAACTTCTGCTACATAAAATCTAGAGCATTTCTTTCCAGCCAACTTGACAATTAAAAAATCTCCAGAAACAATTTCACTTTCATTATCAAGTATATTTACTCCAAAATCAATTTCATTAGAGCTTTCATCATTTAAACATATGTCAGACTGACTAAAAATAATCTGCTTTGCCATTTTTTTTCTTTTGCTTGAAGAGGTCTTTTTAAATTGTTGGTTATTAGATTTTGAATCTAGAATAACTTTAATTTCAGGGGTATCAGTTAAAATACATGATTTTCTATTACGTCTTTTTGAAGTATTTGTTTTTCTTAATTTGGCTTTAGGATGAGGTCGTATTATCTCAGGTGAAACAATTGATCTTGATGGTAAACTCACAGTAGGGATTTCCCCTAAAACAATAGATGACGTTGATGGTACACTGGATGGAGCAGTTTTAACATCAATAATCTCATTAGAAAGGCAAGCTTCAGTATTCACTATTGGCCTATCAGTAACATTTGCAGCTAAAAAGTCAATATCAGTAAAAATATTTTCATTAAATGGATAAAATCCAGTACATTTAAAACTGTTTATAATATTATTTGGTACAAAAGCATGAGGATAAGCTTGACCAACAAGGTAAGATATATCATAAATTGTGACTGGTTTACCAGCACTGCCTGGTGATATCATCCAGTTATTCATGGCATTGTTATAAAAAGTTTTAAATGGTCTAAAAACACCACGATCAAGAGGTTGCATTTTATGGGTTGTGTGAGGATGAAATGTCATTAAAACTATGCCTGATTTTTTTGCTAACTCAATAACAGAAATGTTTACATGACTCTCATGATTATCCATTAATAAAAGAACAGGTTTTTTAATTGATGGTCGCACATTACTAATAAAATGTTCAAGAAATTGCACAAAAATGACTTCATTTGACCATCCAGACTTATTAGCTGCTCCTACACTTCCAGGAGGACAATTATTTAACATGTAGTCTTTGAATTTAGCACGTGGAAACACAAGTAATGGTGGGATGCTATTTCCAGTAGCATTAATGGCTGCAATCATTGTTACATTGTTGCCTCGTTCAGCACTAGTTATGCTCCCTATTTGTTTTTTACCTTTTGGAGCTAGAATTTTTGGTGGTACGTGGACTGTGGTAATTCTTGTTTCATCACAGTTCCAAATATTTGATGGGTCAAAATGATAACGTTCTAAAACATTTTTGTAATTTTTATATACAATTCTTACAGTTTCTCTATTGAATGCAGAAGATCTACCAAGACTTGTAGGTTGTGGTTTACGTAGAGATAGCTTGTTATTATATCTTTTGCGAAAATCTCGCAGCCATTGTTCACCTGCACATTTATTTTTCATCCATCAAGTTTCAATTTTTTTATGATTTGCTAAAGCATACTCATATGCAAAGGATCTTATCTGCTTTAATCTAAGTCAATAATGCATATTTGCAGCATCTGCCAAGTAGTTTACCAAAATTAATTCTTCTTCAGTTGAGAATACTTTTTTTGGTTTGGTATGTGAATATAAATATTCGCAACTACCAGATTTTTTAAACTGCTTCAACTGATATATTAAAGTTGACTTTTTAATGTTGCAATGTCTTGCAGCTTCACTTAAACTCATTTTTTGTTGAAGCACAAAATTCACTGCATTTAGCATATCCATTTCGGAAATCTTTTTGCGAAAAACACCAATCTTGCTCCTTGGCATTTTAAAACTAAAATATATTAACAAAATTAATTAACTATTTCGATACATTTAATTCCCTATAGCTGAGCAGAAACTAGGTAATAAAATGAACTTGACAATAATATTGCTTCAGCTGTCCAACTAACTAAATTAACAAAATTGATTATTCTAAGTGTAGTAGTGGTTCAAGAATAAATAGTGAATTGCATTAAAATTCAATGGAATTATTTCATCATCATAATACTAGAAACAATTTTGCATTAAAAAGCAATAAAGCACAGACGACGCCTAATAAGGTAGATTATAAATTTTATAATCTTGCCCTCTTAAAGTCCGCAAATTACCGAGGAAGCAGTTTTTATTGGTCAAAGGTACAACGTCCTTGACTGGTCAAAGGTACACGAGATGGGTTTCTTTAACAGTTATTGTCTTAATCCCCATTTACGGTCAGACATAATCATCCAAAATTTTCCATAACAAAAAAAAAATGTTGGGTAATGTTTATAATGTCGTAGATGAATCAAACAACAATTTATCACAGTTTTAAAATCAGAATAAGATTAACACAAATATTTACTTTTTAAGAGTCAAAACTTATAATTGCTTGTGGATCAATACCATCTATCCCAAGTATAATGTTTTACGATAAGAAGAGTTGTCATGGACTACTATTTCAAATGACACTTCCCGTTTTTTTTAAATAATAATAGTAAGACAGAGTAGAGTGACCAAGGGTACAACGTGGTCAAAGGTACAACAGGTTCCCCTATATTAGGTTTACCATCAGGACCATGCAATATGCTGGATTTAATGTCCGTTAAAGGTTTATAAACTGCTTCTGGTGAAAAAATTACAATTTCAATATCTATCGAACCATTTAAATTACTTTTAATAAGTGTAGAGCAATTGTTATCATCTGTAAAATCATTTCCAAAGTGATTGTTAAACGCGTCAGCATTTTCTTGGTTACTAAAAGTTACCTTATTATTGTTATTATCTATTAAAGAATAACTATTATAAGAGTTATATAGTTTATTATTAATATAATTAAATATATTCTTTAACTATCTTAACTCAACTCTTAATTTGTGAATTTTTTTGCATTACAAACATAATTATTATGTTTATTAATTAAATAAATTATACACTTTTTATAATTCGAACCCCCCCCCCCCCAAAAAAAAAAAAAATAAATAAATATAATATATATATATATATATATATATATATATATATATATATATATATATATATACATATAGTAGTAGTAGTAGTATATAAGGTAAGTGTGGGCATTAAGGCCCACCTAAAAAAATGAAAATGTAAAGGAATGCTGATTTTTTTTTGCTGCCATTGATAAAACCAGATAACTCTAATACTTTAATGTCAAAAAAAAGTTTCACAATTTATTTTTTCCCTAAGTTTGGATTAGTAGGCCTTATTACCCGCCGGGCCTTAATACCCACACTTACCTTATATATATATATATATATATATATATATATATATATATATATATATATATATATATATATATATATATATATATATATATATATATATATGTATATATATATTATATATATATATATATATATATATATATATATATATATATATATACATATATTATATATTATATATATATATATATATATATATATTATATATTATATATTATATATATATATATATATATATATATATATATATATAAATATATATATATATATATATATATATATATATATATATATATATATATATATACAAATATATATATATATATATATAAAATCTATATACATTAAAAAAAGGATAATTTTATAAAATTTAAACATTTGCACTTGGGGTCAGTAAAACACATGCTATAAAAAATATTTTTCTCTCTCGAAAATTTAAAACTCAGAAATTTAAATTTAGTGCAAATTAAATTGTATTTTTCCATGTATTCTCTTGAGTTACAATAATTGCTTGACGTTTTTTAAAAATGTTAAGCTTACAAAGTACATTCAGTTTTGTTTACGAAAACTTTTTAAAATTTGTAAATTTCTTATAGTATAACATAAAACTTTTTCAAATTTTTTTTTTTAAACTTTATGATTTTATATTTTTAAAGACTTTTTTGAGTTCGACGTATTACGCTAATAATAACGCGTTGTATTTGAAAAATTAAGAAGAAGTAAAAAATTGAAACATTTTAGTAAATAAACGATATTAAACTTATTTTAATTGAGATAATAAGTATTTATAATAGATCTAATCGTGCGTATAATTTTAGGTGTTCAACCTTTTTCAGAAAATTTATTTTCACGCGAAAAACTACTTCGTGAAATTCATCAATGTTTTTTACAAGATGCAAATAAGTCAACTTTAGTATTATTTGGAATGTCGGGCGTCGGAAAGACACATATTGCCAGAAAATATTGTGAAATGTCTTATAACTTCTATAAAAACTTTGTTTGGATTGACGCAGCATTTGGAGTGTTACAAACTTCAATGAGAAACCAATGTCAAATATTAGGATTTGAAGTTCATGATTCGAAAGGTGAATATTTTAATATAAAAGTGATTGTTGAAAAAATTCACAACTATTATAAAAATGAAAAGACTTTGTATATTTTTGACAATGTCGACGATGAAAGTGTTAAAAATTTATCAATGTACATTTCAAGAAAACCGAATTCATTTACGTTGATTACCTCCCAATGGAGAACGTGGTCGAATAATGTAAATAAAATGCTAGTTGATGTTTTTTCTTCTGAAGAAGCATTTACTTATGTTAAAAATGATATTAAAGAAAACACAGATGAGAGCATAAGAAACTTAATTAAAGAACTTGGATATCATCCGTTTGCAATTACTCAGGCAATAAAATATATAAATATACATAAAATTTCGATAGAAAAATATATAGATCGATATAGATCAAAACCATCAGAAATATTAGACATTTACAACTTTCCAACCGAAGAAGAATCAAAGTCTGCAATAAAAGCAATAAACTTAGTTTTAATAAAACTAGAAAAAACTAAACCATTTCTATTTAAATTACTAAACTGTTTATCTCATTGCGACGGTCAAAACATTAGTAAACAATTTATAATCCAAATCTCAAATCATATGGAAATAAACGATGAATCTTTAATATATGAAACCATTGAATTACTAATGAGTTATTCTTTATTAAACTGTTTTGAAGATAAAAAATACTCGATACACGAACTTACACAGTTGACATGTAAAAATTTTCAAAGAAGAAATTCAAGTATAAATACGTTTCTTGATCAAATAGTAAATTATTTTAAAGTTGAAATGAACGAATTAAAAGATCACGCGGATTGCGGAAATCATTTTGTTTTTCATTTTATCTATTTGTTTCGTACTAACGAAATAAAATTTTCGAAAACCTTCCATAATATGACGACTTCTATTAAAAAATTATTGGTATGTAAAGGTTTATTTGAAGAAGCAATCGAAATATTAAAAGTTACTCGAAATTTTAATGCAGAAACTTTTGGTGAAAATAACGAACTCACGCTTGATACAAAATTTAATATCGCACTCTGTTTGAACAAAATGGGAAAATATAACGAAGCTTTAGAAATTAATTATTCTGTTGATAAAATACAAACTGAAATTTTAGGTATCAACCATCCAGGTACAATGTTAACAAAACATAATATCGCACTCTGTTTGTACGATATGGGAAAATATAACGAAGCTTTAGAAATTAATTATTCTGTTGATAAAATAAAAACTGAAAATTTAGGTATCAACCATCCGGATACAATGTCAACAAAAAATAATATCGCAAACTGTTTGTACGCTATGGGAAAATATAACGAAGCTTTAGAAATTAATTATTCTGTTGATAAAATACAAACTGAAATTTTAGGTATCAACCATCCGGATGCAATCGGAACAAAAAATAATATCGCAAACTGTTTGTACGCTATGGGAAAATATAACGAAGCTTTAGAAATTTATTATTCTGTTGATAAAATACAAACTGAAATTTTAGGTATCAACCATCCGACTACAATGTCAACAAAAAATAATATCGCAATCTGTTTGTACGCTATGGGAAAATATAACGAAGCTTTAGAAATTTATTATTCTGTTGATAAAATAAAAACTGAAATTTTAGGTATCAACCATCCGTCTACAATGTCAACAAAAAATAATATCGCAATCTGTTTGAACGATATGGGAAAATATAACGAAGCTTTAGAAATTTATTATTCTGTTGATAAAATACAAACTGAAATTTTAGGTATCAACCATCCAGATACAATGTTAACAAAACATAATATCGCACTCTGTTTGAGCGATATGGGAAAATATAACGAAGCTTTAGAAATTTATTATTCTGTTGATAAAATACAAACTGAAATTTTAGGTATCAACCATCCGACTACAATGTTAACAAAAAATAGTATCGCAATCTGTTTGTACAAAATGGGAAAATATAACGAAGCTTTAGAAATTAATTATTCTGTTGATAAAATAAAAACTGAAATTTTAGGTATCAACCATCCGTCTACAATGTCAACAAAAAATAATATCGCAATCTGTTTGAACGATATGGGAAAATATAACGAAGCTTTAGAAATTTATTATTCTGTTGATAAAATACAAACTGAAATTTTAGGTATCAACCATCCAGATACAATGTTAACAAAACATAATATCGCACTCTGTTTGAGCGATATGGGAAAATATAACGAAGCTTTAGAAATTTATTATTCTGTTGATAAAATACAAACTGAAATTTTAGGTATCAACCATCCGGATGCAATCGGAACAAAAAATAATATCGCAATCTGTTTGAACGATATGGGAAAATATAACGAAGCTTTAGAAATTTATTATTCTGTTGATAAAATACAAACTGAAATTTTAGGTATCAACCATCCGTCTACAATGTTAACAAAAAATAATATCGCAAGCTGTTTGAGCGATATGGGAAAATATAACGAAGCTTTAGAAATTTATTATTCTGTTGATAAAATAAAAACTGAAATTTTAGGTATCAACCATCCGTCTACAATGTCAACAAAAAATAATATCGCAAGCTGTTTGAGCGATATGGGAAAATATAACGAAGCTTTAGAAATTTATTATTCTGTTGATAAAATAAAAACTGAAATTTTAGGTATCAACCATCCGTCTACAATGTCAACAAAAAATAATATCGCAAGCTGTTTGAGCGATATGGGAAAATATAACGAAGCTTTAGAAATTTATTATTCTGTTGATAAAATACAAACTGAAATTTTAGGTATCAACCATCCGACTACAATGTCAACAAAAAATAATATCGCAATCTGTTTAAATTATTTAGGAAAACAGCAAACAAGTAGTTTAATTATTTGATTATTATTTTAGTTTTAATATATATAAAGTTATATTACATTTAGTTTTAATATAAGGTTGAAAATTTTTATATTTTGTAAATTGTAAGTAATATTTATTATAACTTAAGAGATGAAACTTATGGTTTAAACTTACTTTATAAAAAATCTAAAGAATTTTGAAAGTATAGATTTTGTTATTGCGATATTATATATATGTATATATATATATATATATATATATTATATATATATATATATATATATATATATATATATAGTATATATATATATATATATATATATATATATATATATATATATATATACTTAGTTGTTTAAAGTATATTTAAAAAGTGATCCAATCACTTCAATTCCCTCAGGCACTATAGTATGCAATATTACAAAAAGAGAAGCGTTAATTGATATAATTTTTAACTCTCGCGATAATAATTTATTTTATGCTAATAATGATGATTTTCTCTTTTATTCCCAATATTTTAAATTACAAAAAAAAAAAAAATGCATTGTTTATTTAAATATAATTTCTTTTTCTGCTAAAAGAAATAATGCCTTGGTTTTTGTTATTTATAACAGTGTCGGGTGTAACTTGGAATATTTTTTATCACGCGTGTTTAACTTGTCTTACTTTAGTTAGAGTAGTTAGCTGTTTTTGAAATCTTATAAAATTAGCGACAAAAATGTCAGAAGATGTAAAATAGGAGTTTGACGCAACTTGACTACTTTGTCCGCTTAAATTTTTTTGTAACCTCCTCCTAGAGCTTTTTGATACTATCTCTAAGAGAACATTTTGTTAACCCCTCAGAAAATATTTTCCTTCATGGTTAAGTACTATCAAGCCGCCATTCCATGGAGAAATAAAAACGAATAATGTTTTAGCAAATATCTTTTTTTAAATTAAGTTAATAAGCAATATTACGGAAGCGTCTTTTCTCGAACTGAGCGAAAGCGTGAATGACTGCTTTTTTTCTTTGCCTTTATTTGTTGTTCTATAGTGTATTTTGGAGTCTTTTCACGTTTTCTATATATATATTTTTTTTATTTATTTACACTTTGCCGATAAAAAAAAATTTACAGTCGTAACTTATAAAAAAAATAATTACATGACCGGGGTTAGAAGAAGACAAATTTAGTCTTATCATTAAGCCCCAAAAAATGCGTCATTACTAGACAAAATATAGTTTGACAATAAAATAAAGTTTCAAATGTATATATCTCTGATATATATTATAAAAGAAAATTTAAATATATCGCATATCGTTTAAAATTTATAGTTTTTCAAAAAATAAGATATAACAATTGCTTTGTAAAATAAAAGAAACAAAATTTATTAAAATATTAAATGACAAAAATAACATTTAAGAATTGGTTTGAAAAATAAGAAGATATGATTTTATATAAAAACATTTTATTGGTAGAGCATTTTATAGTTTAACTTATTTAATTATATTTATAATACTTTTCATTGCCAATTAAGTAAAAGCAAATAAACAGAATAAAATAAAAGTAAAAGATTAATAAATAACGCAAAAATAAAAAATAAATTTCTCAAAAAGAAGATTATCATTTAAAATGATAAAAATATATGTACAATTATTGATTAATTATGTATTAATAATCTAAAGTAATTAATTAATTAACTATTAATTATTGATTTCTAATATAAAGAAGTTTTATTAGAAAAAATTTAATTCATTTTCAGTTAACAAAAGTAATTGCTTAAGTTTTGTTTTGAATTGGTTTAGAGAATAGTTAGTTTTCATTTCATTATTTAATATTATGTTCCACAACTTTGGTCCTCGGTTTACAATAGAGAATTTAGTAGCGGAATAATAAGTTTTGGATTGAATGTAGTTGTATTTTGAAAATCTAGTAGGGTATATGTGATTTATTTTTTCAAAAATTGAATAAAATAAGATTGGTAATATATTTTTATCAAGTTTGAACATGAAAATAAGAACTTGATAGAGGTTCAGTTTATATACATTTAGGATATTGAGTTCATTAAATAGTGTTTGTGTGTGTGAGAAGCGATCTACGTTTGAAATTATCCTTATAGCCTGTTTTTGTTTGCTAAGCAATTTTTTTATTTTCGTCGCGTTAGTGCTACACCAAGCAATGTTCGCATAACTTAAGTAGCAATGAATAAAAGAAAAGTAAATGTTTTTTAAACAAGATTGATGCAATAACTGCTTTGCTTTGTACATTATACCTGAATTTTTTGATATTTTATCTTCAACTACACCTATATGTTCCCTCCAGGTTACATTTTCGTCTAGAAACACGCCTAAAAACTATTGATTGCTCTCTCTTTATTAATTGATTGTCAATAAAAAGGTCCGGAAGTTCTAAGGGAATATCTGATTTTTTATGTAGGCGATGGAAAAAAGTGTATTTTGTTTTAGTAATATTTAAAGATAACTTGTTTGATTTAAACCATTGGGTTAGTTTGTCTAGTTCTTTGTTTAATGTTTGGAATAATATATTGATATCTTTATTGGAATAAAACAAGCTGGTATCATCTGCAAATAAAATTGTATTTAAAATGTTAGAAAATTTATTTAAATCGTTTATATAAACAAGAAATAGAAGTGGCCCTAAAATTGATCCTTGAGGAACACCACAAGTAATTGTCTCATAATTAGTTTTTCCTTAATCATAAACTATATACTGCTTCCTATTAGTTAGTTTGCCTTCATCAAACGATTTAAATATGTCCTGAACAAGGTGAATGATTACATGATCGGTGGAATGGCCAGATTTGAATCCAAATTGTTTATGGTAAAGAATATTATTTACATTTAAAAAAAAATAAAGCCTATTACACATATTCATTTAATATTCATTTTTTTTAACTGACGACCAATTGTTGATTGATTTACACTGAATTTAATACCTATTTTTCTCTGACTGACCCCTTTTCGATTGTTAACAAGTCTCGTTAATTCGGATTTCTTTTCTCTAGTCCAGGATGTCGGACGACCAGGGTGCTTTCTATCAGAAAACGATTGAACAGTTTCAAGTCTTTTTAGGTTATCATATATTGTACTTCGAGCAAATCCTTCCTTTTCAAAATGATTTTTTTTGTTTTTATATTAGGTTTATTTACAAAAAACATTTTTAATCGCTTTCGAAAAGATTCTCGTTCAGCTGCATTTAACCTCATTTTAAATAATTGTGTTTCAAATAATAAAGTTTATATTTTATAGAGCGTTTATGTCTACGCATAACCACAAAAACTAATTATTATGGTCAAATAATGAAATTAGGATTTGTCCGATAACTTCCGCATCACCCGTTAAAGCGAATAATTTAGAAAGACGGCCTAGACTCTCCAAGCGTTTCTATAAGTTTTATTGAGTGCGACATAGTACCTTGAAACACAGCAATATATCAAGGCAATCCAAGAAGAATATTTGAGACCTTACGCTTTGGAATTGAATGAACGAGTACTAACAAGTTTGGGAACCTCAAAATTTAAACTGACGTTCGTTACAACCATTTCAACTTATTGACCACGTTCAGTTTAAGTTTTATTAACCTGATGGAACATTGATCTCTTTTTCCAAAGCTTTTCTTGTATTTGAAACTCGAGAAAAATTTTGGTGCAAATTGTACAATAATTGTTACTGTTCCTGTAGGCATTTTGCTTGCAGCAACTGGTGCTTTGTGTGGTAATGTCTCTGCAAGGCTCGGTTTAATATAAAAAAGTATAACAGCAGCAGGAAACGCTTCCTCATGCTATAAATATCAGCCCCAGTGGCTGCACTATTTTTGAAAGAAGGGGTATCCCGAAATCTTATCAATGATGAGCCAGCCGTTAAAGAATTTTCTTTTCTTTTAAGAAAAATTTCGAATATTTTAAAGACTGATTGACCAGATGGTGCAAAAAACAGCATACAACAAGGTTTATAATTGTCCAGAGACGCTCTAAGATATAAATATATATCTTACTATGAGACGAGCTTAAAAAACACTCCAGCAATCTTTTACAGATTAACCTGGTATTTTATTTGGCTTTTGATGAGCTGACATAGGCGCCGGCTCTTTTTTTATTGTTTTTAGAGGTAACTCTTTTTTTTCAAATAAAAAAAATATACAATAATATACAACAATAGCTCCTACTTCTATAGAAGCATAAGTAAGGTTAACATTTTTAAATTCAAAAATTAAAGAGGTTTTACTTTTATTTTATTTTTTAGCTAAATATTCTTTCGTCTTTGCTTTTTTTTTTTTATCCATTTTCAAGAATTTTTTTATCTGCTTACTTCAGAGAGTAGAGCCTGCTGTTTCTCTTTCCGTTTAGCAGCAGCAACTTGTACTGCTGGTATTTGTTTAAGGTAAGGTGGGTGTTTCTTCCATTGTTATTTATACGATCTTGATTTGAATAGTTAACTATTTGCTCATTATTTCTTATTAAACTTTTAGGATTAATATGCATTTCTTAAGTTTGCTGTTTATTAGCCCAATATAGGCGGGTAATGTCAACATGCGTGCAAGAACCAAACAGATTCTATGGTAAAACTTACTAGCCAAAATGTATAAAGCTTGCTGAAGCACTGGAATTTTTATCAAGGTTAGCTCTTACACCTTCATTATTCCCAATTGGGAAAAATCTTTTTACAAGCTTTGTAGAGGTTATTTTTGCCGTTTTTGAAACTTCTGTACCCATGTTTTTAGCCCGTCCGGATTGTGTATTTGCCATATATTGAAACTACTCCATCAGTAGTTACATTATTTAGCTCTTGGTGAGCTAGTCTTCTTCCAACAAATTTTAACCTGTTTCCTCCTGAAACACAAGCTATTAGATTTTACCTATACAAACTAACAGAGCTATCTTCTGTTTCAACCGGGTTTACAACTAGGTTTTTTCCTCCCCCATAACCTTTTCTAAAATGTTTGGTTGTAAACAATTTTTTTCATTATTTTTGTATGTTCCATTGTATCCAATGGTTGGGCATATTAAAAATATCAAAGCGTCTGGCCGTCGGTTGAGCAGGTGGAGCACGAGCTCTGTTTTTCCTGAACTTATGGCTCCAACAATAAGTAGATGTTCTTCGATAGTATTTTCCATCTATTGAAGATAAAGTTTTTTATATATTAATAAAAACTTTCTCAAAATGAAAAAGTCAAGCTCATTACTAGCTTCTATACCAAACATTTATCAAGCTCATTACCAGCTTCTATACCAAACATCTATCAAGCTCATTACCAGCTTCTATACCAAACATTTATCAAGCTCATTACCAGCTTCTATACCAAACATTTATCAAGCTCATTACCAGCTTCTATACCAAACATTTATCAAGCTCATTACCAGCTTCTATACTAAACATTTATCAAGCTCATTACCAGCTTCTATACCAAACATTTATCAAGCGATGGAGTTTGCTAAAAATGTAATTAAAATTAATTTTGAATTTGTCTGAAAGTTTTGAGTTAACTTTACAGTAAAAGAAAAGTATCTCGAGAACGTTGATTTTTTTAAACCTAGCTGGGATATTACCATTGATTGATATAAAACGCTAGAAAAATTTCTTGGAGTAACGTTTAGCTCTTATTTAGAGCAATGATAATATTAATATAAAACATTTACAAAATGTCATCACAACCTCGAACAACAACTAGAACAACAACTACTAACGTTCCCACAACTAGTAGTGGAAACTCAGATCGTTTCAGATAAAAAAATTTTTCTGCGGCAAACAGACGTGTTTTATTCAGAGGAAATAATTAATTTTTGTAATTATTTCCTTTTTTTTTTTTTTTTTATAAAAAAACAAATATACTATAAAATGGATAAAAAATTATTTGTGTTTGAAAGAAATCTAACAAAACGGGGAATACAGATGAAACACAGAAATCAACAAATGTTGCTCACGATATTTTTTCATGAAACGTTTTCAAAACAGCAGGAAGATATCTTTCAGCTCATCAGTGATAACCTAAAGATCACTAACAATAAAATAAATGAGCAACTTAATGAAATACATAAATTAAAACAAATTTGTGACTCTTTAAGAAAAGAAAACGAAAAGTGAAACACTAAACTTAAATTAATTAAAAAAATATTTTACTTGGAGACTTTAATATGAATTGTTTTCTTTATAATAATGACTACAAAGTAAAATGTTTTTATGATGCAATTTTTGAAACAGGATCAATCCCCTCATCAATCGACCTACTAGAGTAACAAAAAACTCAGCGACTCTAATTGATAACATTATTTCAACAGATATTTTTAATAATGACTTGCAAAAAGGTATTTTAAAAACTGATATAAGAGACCGTTTCTCCATTTTCGTTACAATTGACACCTATACAGAAAAAAAAATTGACAAAAAAAAAGTAATAAAGAAACGAATTTTTAATCAGAATAACTTTAACTCATTCAAAGATCAGCTATCTTTACTAAATTGGAGTAATATAAACATTAATGATAATGCAAATGACATATATGAAACTTTTTTCAAAACTTTTTATTCGGTATATGACGCTAACTTTCCACGAATTTAATAAATTTTTTACTGAAATAGGTCCTAAACTATCAATTAAGATCCCTAATACCAAAGCCTTATTTAGTGACTTCTTATCACCATTGGATAAGTGCGTATGCTCTGATGAGTTGTCCTCTGATTTATCAACTGAAGAACTTGAAAGGGCATTCAAATCTATTAAAAAGAATAAATCATGCGGATTATAGATTGTTTCGAGCAATTAAAAGATGTTCTCTTTAAAGTTTTTAGCGCATCAATTAAACTAGGAATTTTTCCAGAGCAATTAAAAATTGCTAAAGTGACTCTTATTTATAAAGAGGGCGATCAATCTAAAATAACAAACTATCGCCCCATCTCTGTGCTTTTTATATTTTCGAAAGTTTTAGAAAGAATTATGTGTAACAGAGTATACAAACATCTTGAAAAAAATAACTTACTATACGCTAATCAGTTTGGTTTTAAAAAGGATAACTCAACGGAGCATGCCATCATCCAATTTGTAAATGAAATCTCAAAATCTTTTGAACAATCAAAATATACTTTAGGTATTTTTATTGACCTATCGAAAGCCTTCGATACGGTCAACCATCACATTTTACTTGAAAAGCTGAAATACTATGGAATAAATAAACAAGTGTTAAGGTGGTTCAAAAGTTACTTATCGAATAGAAAACAATTTGTTATTGGTAATGACAGCTATCAAAACAATTGTCTAAATATAACATGTGGGGTTCCACAAGGTTCAATCCTTGGACCACTCCTTTTTTTAATCTATAAAAACGATCTAAATAAAGCAACTAATCTGATGAGCATCATGTTCGCAGATGATACTAATTTATTTGTCTCTAAGAGTGACATTAACGAACTATTTGCTACAGCAAACAAAGAACTTGAACATTTATCCCACTGGTTCAAATCTAATAAACTAACACTAAAGACCAGAATAATTAACAAAGAAAATAATAAATTAGAAAAGAAAAGATTATAAAAAGGCTAAACAACACAACGCAAATAACACCACAGCTTACGAAGATATTTTATTAACTAAAATACTTGAAACTAAAAAATTTTTTATTTATTACAAATTTGAACAATCAAGGGACAATTATAGTGAAACAATTTGAACAATTATATTTTAAAATAGAAAGCAACTCGTAAAATATTTCTTATACGTTGTTATTAATTGTAGTTTTAAAAGATACCCAAGAGCTCACTAATTACATAAGTTTTATCAATTCTCCTTGTACTAATTCTCGTTCAAGTCTTATCTAAGAGAGAGAGAGAGAGAGAGAGAGAGAGAGAGAGAGAGAGAGAGAGCGGAAGAGAGAGAGAGCGGAAGAGAAAGAGTTTCCAATGCAGCATGTTATAAAAATTAAAAAGACAATAAATAAATAACTGGTTATGTAAGCAATAATTAAATTTATTTTTACCCCAACTTAAATTAATTTCCAGCATTTCTAAATTAGATTCCAGCTTCTCTCGAACTGTTTACTAATGATTAATAGAGTAAACTTCACATCTATCTCTTTCATTTGACAACAATTATTTTCAAGTTGCCTATCCATCCAGTCGGAATCACGTGATTATACGCGAAATCAAAAGTAACCATATTGAATTGGGAGAACTCAAACTATTTTTCTTATACGCCAAGAAAATGTAATTTAACAATAACTTTATGTCTTACAATTACCTTGAAAGTTAATCAAAAGAAAAAGCGTAACGATGTCTGCGGCACAAGTCTTTTGGAGGGTTTTACTTTATTTTTACATGCTTTTAAATCTCTGTTTAAATAAAATGTTGCCTTTCATTGCTGTCTACATATTATTTTGATTATTTTAGGGTATAAAAAGTATCGGTCTTTCGATATTTATCTGTAAATACTAAATTAAAATGTAAATTAAAAGTAACCCACCAGTAATAAAAGGCGCTAAACAAACATAAACATTAGAAAATTTAGGAGACTATTGCTTGTTAAACACACTAATATCTACAGCATTATTTATTGTGTTCAACCACTTTCTTCGAAGTACTTCATCTTTAGGAAAACTTAAATTCTAGATTTTTTTATGTTATTAGTGCAACCTACTGCACAACAACTTTTTAGCATTTTTTTATAAAACTAACTCAGTAATCCGCTGCCGATTTTTTAGTTTGTTTTTCCCCAATTCAAGATGGTTAATTTTAAAACGATGCTTTTTAATACGGTGTGACGTATGAATCCCACTATGAATGGGAGTAATAAATAAAACCACAAAAAACATTATCATCCACGTTTTACACAAACCATCTTCCGGCTCAAGAAAACAATTCGAAAGTCATATTAAAAACATAATTAAAAATAAATTAAGAAAAAATAAAAGCATTTATTTTGTAGGTGATTTTAACCTTGACCTAAACATGAGTCATTTAAATACAAATATAAATAATTTCTTAACGTCATGTATCATAAAGACCATTAGTTCAAATACAAATATAAATAATTTCTTTAACGTCATGTATCATAAAGACCATTAGTTCAAATACAAATATGAATAATTTCTTTACCGTCATGTATCAGACGTCATGTATCAGACGTCATGTATCATGATAAAGATTCCACTTTATCATGGAATGATAACGTGGAAACCCACAAGAATAACTAGAAATAGCGCAACAATTAAAGATCAAATAGTCACCTATGAATTCAAAAAAACAAAAAAAAAAACCAGGAATATTTAAATGCGACATTTCACACCACTTCACTGTATGTCTTATCTCACAAAAATGTGATAACATCTATGTACAAAAAGTTATAAAAAAAATACGCGAAATTTAAATGAAAAATCTATGAAAAATTTTTATACTCTTTTATCAGATTTAAATTGGGATGACCTCCTTGATATTGAACACACAGGTAAGGCATACGATAAGTTTTTAAAAAAAAAGAAAAAAGCAGCGACTTTATAATAAGTTTCTCAAAAAAAAACTTCCAATAATGAAACTAATTACAAAAATTAAAAACGTGTTTTGAGATGGTTTTTAAAAAGTCAAAAAAATATTACTATACCGAGCATTTAATAAAATATACCAAAAAATACTCGGAACATAATTAAGGAAGAAATTGACGGAAATAGTCTTCTATGTAGATTTATAGCAAGACTATTTCGGTTTGACATTGAAAATAACATTGAAAATAAAACTATTAAAAATGAATCTTTAACTGCTAAAGCACTTAATCAATATTTTGTCAGTGTAGTTTCCACTTTAGCGTCGAAAATAGAAACTACTGAAGTAAACTTTGAGTCATGTTTTACTCCTAATAAGACCTCTAAGATGGATAATTATGAAATTACTGAAAAAGAACTCTTAGATGCAGTATATCTTTTAAAACTAAACAAAAGTGTGGGGTATATAATATTAGTAGGAATGTAATTAAAAATAGATAAAATACTCAATAACCGCTTTTTTATATATTTTTACTCTATCTTTATAACTAGGTATTTATCTGAAGAAACTTAACCGAATTTTAGCTTTTCAAAATATAAATAATATTCTATATAATAAACAGTTTGGATTTCAGCCCGGGTATTCAACTGACCATGCCATTATTAATATTGTTCACGATATATTTAAAGCATTTGACGAAAGTAAGTTTACCCTCGGAGTTTTTATAGATCTAACCAAAGCCTTTGATACAGTAAACCATAGCATTCCCATAAAAAAAACTTGAAAGGTATGGAATTAAAAGCACATATTTAGAATGACTCAAAAGTTATTATTAGTTAGTTAAAAATCTAAACAATAGAAAACAATACATAGGACACGAAGAAGGAAATACCCAAGGCTCAATTCTGGGTTCACTTTTTTTTCCTATTTATGTAAACGACTTCCATAAGTTTTCAAACATTTTAAACTCTGTTTTATTTGCAGATAACACGAATTAATTTTATTTTAATGGAGTTGTTAACTTTTATTTAAAATAGTAAACAAGGATTTTTTAAATGTAGCGGAATGGTTAAAGGCAAACAAGTTGTCCTAAAATTTAAATAAAACCAAGTATACTTTTTCATTGAATTCACGATAAAGAAAATATTCCATTTAAACTGCCTGATATTTATATTGGCAACTCTAAAATAATTAGAGAGTCATCATTAAAGTTTTTAGTAGTGAGACTTGACGAAAACTTGACATGGAGAGAACACATAAGAACGATAGAAGATAAAATTTCAAAAAATATTGGCATTTTATACAAAGCTAAGCAATTATTAAACCAAAACTGCTTAAAAATCTTATATTTCTCCCTCATACATTATTATATAAAATATACAAATATTGCATGGTGCAGTTCTAATGTAAGTAAAGTTAAAAAATTGCTTAGTAGACAAAAACACGATGCCAGAATTATTTCAGGTACAGGTCGATTCACACATTCTAAAAAACTATTTAAAAATAATCACATACTTAATGCTTTTCAGTTAAATCTTTTTCAAGTTCTTATATTTATGTACAAACTTCATAATAAAGTAACTCCTATAATATTTAATACACTTTTCAATAAAATTAATCACGTGTACCCTAGAAGATTTTTAAATTACAATTATGGGCAACCTAAAGGCACTTTTTGGTTACTAAATTTTTTATTACCATCAGAGGTTCTAAATTATAGAAAACTTAATTAAATAACCAGCTGAAAAGTTGTTCTTTACTTTCTCTATTCAAACAAAAACTCAAACAAAAACTTCTTAACGATGTTAATGAATTAAATTCTTTTTAAGATTCTTTTTTTATTTTTTTTTTTTTAATTTTTTTTTTTTTTAATTTTTTTTTTCTTTAATAACAACCATCTTATTAACTGCTCTTTAATTTTCTTTAAATTATCCTATCTTCTAATTTTTAGTTTTAAGGTGTAATTTTTTTTTTTTTTTTTTTTTTTTTTTACGATTTTCTTTTGATTATAGATTAGTAACTGATTTAACATACTTGTAAAATTTGTATTTATATGGTACAAAGAAATTTTATGTTTACATTTTAATGATTGGACACTAGGGTGGAGCGATTTACATAGCAAAAAAAAAAGAGTTTAAAAACCAATATTACTGAGACACGAATCAATGTCTATTAATTATAAGATAAAAGTAAAAAAATATTTTTTGATTTTGATGAGATCTTGAGGGTCCTCTTTGGAATTTAAATTCTTGACAGGTCCTAATATTTTTGAATTTTTTTTTTTCTAAACCATATCAACCTTGGACTCAAAAAAAGCAGAAAAAAATGCTTGTTTCATAAATAATAATTTCAGTAAAAAAATTTTTTAGTGAAAAAAATACTTGCAAAAATATACCTTAATACCTTAATAGTTTTGTTGAGGACGGGGGTTTTTAATGAAAAAAACAACTCTACTTTTTTAATTTTAATTTTTTAATAAAAGCAAATATTATTTTCAAAATCAGCATATTATTTTGCTTCTTTTAAGTATCAAGTTGATATAGTTTAGAAAAAAAAAATTTAAACAATATTAGGACCCATCAAAAATTTAGAATCCAAAGAGGAACCTCAAGAACTCATCTAAACTAAAAAAAAAAAAGAGTAAGGTTCTTTTTTCACCAAAAGATATTGATTTGCTGCTCAGGCAAATCAAATTTCAAAAATTTTCAAAATCGCTCCACCCTATTGTACACGGTTGCTAATGCATTTTTAATTGCTAAAAGCACGTCGGGGCGTAGTGATAGGCAAATATTGTCTTCTTTGAGCCCCGGTCATGCAGGTTTTATTTAAATAAAATGGCATTGTATTGCTTTTTTAATGACGAAATAAATAAATAGATAAAAATTTTAAAAAACAGGCTGCAGATGTATTATATCACAGCGTTGTAGTAGGAGCTGGAACACTTGCAGCCTCCGTTATATTTGAAAAAATTAAAAACTGCAAATGGATTGAGATCGATTACGAATGGGTAATTTTGGAAAGTATTTTGTCTTTCACTTTTTGGGAGAACTTTTCAGAAAAAAACTAGTAGATTATGAATGGATACCTGTAACTATGGTAACTATGATAAAAACATTTAAATAATAACTTGAACAATGATTTTTATAATTATATTTAAAATGGCTGGTATAAGGAATGGATATTTTGGAGCTGTTGCTAACGCAGTGGCATTCACAGGGTCTGGGCTTATAGCTCAGTCTCTAAAGATAGATATTCACAAGGTCTGGGCTTATAGCTCAGTCTCTAAAGAGACAAAAGCGAGTAAATGGTTGAAGAAGCTAAATAATAAGGCTGTTAAAAATTGCAAAAATTAGAGCTAATGGGAACCAAAAAAGGCTGTAACTATTGATAAAATTAATGCAAAACTCCAAGCTGAAGGAGCAAGTCGAGCTTAATTAAAAAACTATGTTAAAGGCTCGCCGTATTTATCGCAAAATGATAGTTGAGAAAGGTCTAACTGAAAATGATGAACTTCTAAAATTACATCCACAACCAAAACTCATAGATTTTTATCAACCAAGTGAAGAACAAAACACAAATGAGTTTTTATTTGTTGCAGGATTTGGAGTTATAGGAGGTGTAATGGGTATAACTACAATAAAACAAAAAAAGTCAGCCCTACTCAACCCGTCCGGATCTCACGTAAAGCTAACAGTTTTTAAAATTTTTATTTTATTTTTTTATTTTTTGACGAACATGGCTTGCCGGTTAACAATATAGTTGCATTTATCTAATTAAGCATAGATGCAGCGAGGCAACAAATTCCTAAGCAACAAGTAAAAACTCTCATGCTAAAGCAAGAAGCTCAGGTACAATATATTTAAACTATGGGTTCAGGGATGGGGGGTAATAAAGCATGATCAGCGTTCATTCCTAGAGCAGTTCGGCAATGTTAAAATAATGCTCAAAGATTATCTTCTCCTATTGGATCCAAGTTTCCTCGTCTAAGCAGTTAGGTATAACCAGCTCAAAGTTGTAGGTACCTTTACTAGAACTGTCCTCTAAGCAAAAAAAAATGATATTACTTGGCAAATCGAAGCTTTTTAAAAAAGCTGTGCATATTGGGTCATTAGATGATGCGAAATTTCTGACTGATAAAAACAGCTAATGGGATTATTCTATTATCAACTTAACTGTGAAAAAAAAAAAAATAGTTACTTTGTTACATAAAGCTGGTCACCCATGGGATAGATATACATGTCTCACCGTTAATAATAACCCTGACTCTTATTAAACAAGGGTATCCTTGTGGATAAAATGGATTATAAAGCAGCTCTTTAAGCTGCATTAAAAAGTGATGTTGCTGCTTTAAAGAAACACTTAATAAAAAGAAATGCGTGGTATACATTTTTTAGAGTTGATGCTGATAAACAGATTTGGAGTCTTTTACTTTGAATAATGACTTGTGTGTGTTTTAGTTCAATCTGCTCGTCGAGACACTTCTTGTATGGCTCGTGCTTAAGATCTTTTGTCACCACAGTCCTGCAAATCCCGTATGCTATTTTCTTGTTATACCCTCAAGCTTTGCGAACAGAATACATTTTAGGCCGTAAAGCGAAAAATTCTTGGGTGGGGCGGTCATTAGACTCGTTAAAGCATGGATGATCTTTTTAATATTCATAAATTCATAATGTTTAGAATTTTCTATCATATCTTTGTCTCCTTATATATCTTTAGTCTCCCCTTGAAACAATAAGCTGTCTGTGTCAGTGTACAGTAGTTATACTATTCGGTTATATTTTGATTTAATCTAGTTGAACCAAAACTCATGCATAAGGCGTTTGCTGAGGTCTAAGACAGCCTGTCCGACATATATTGGTCAATTCAATTTTAGTTAAGATTTTGTTCTGTGGATGACTCCAAAATTACCAATGCTGAAATATTTTATGACTTTGGTAGCTGTGTCATTAAAAAGCTTCTCTAGCTGCTCTACTTTGTTCTCACGTCTGGGTTAGGGTTAGGCTTAGGGTTAGGGTCTACACGTATTCGCAACAACTACACACAAGGTCTACACGTATTCGCTTGAGTAAGTCTTCCATTGTAACACACTATTGCTCATAAGTTTAACAAAATTTTTTTCGAAAGCTGTAGTAGCCTTAGCCCTTAAATTAGCATTCACCTGAATACAGGGAGCCATCTGAAATTTAGTAACTCGCATTCAAAGCGATTGGTATAGTTTAAGATTGCGAATTAAAAAACAATGCATTTTTCCTTGTTTCGCAAGTTGAGTACTTTTTCATACTTTGTAAATTTTACGTCCACCTAATAGAGACTGCATCATTGCCCAACCGTATTGATTATTTGCCATTGACATATCTCCACGTAACCCTTTTTCTTAGAAGTGGCGCATGTCATTATCAGTAAGTAGCTTGAGTTGGACTCCAGTCTTTTTCATAAGGGCATCCCTACTCAATCCTGGATCGCTAAAGTAATATTTTGGGTCCAGACCGTAATAGGTCATGGAAGTTGGTCTAAGTTCTTCAAAAACATCTGCAAGCAATTTTACAGCCGTCTTGAGATAGATATCATGATAATCATTAAAGTGTTCCAGACATTTTACGCATGTTGATAGTTCTCAATATTAATTCCACTCCTCAAAAGTTTTGAGTAAAATGTTTCTTGAGATGGTAAACATTGCTTATTAAATCTGTCAAAGCTCTCAACTTACTTATAGGGGTAGCTTTCAACGTATAGAGGTAAACCCCCTTGCGTTTTAGAAGGGCTAGCTCTTTTTCTGTTAAGCCGACTCGGGTTATTTTTAATTCACCTATTTTTTTGCCAAAAAATCAAGAGACAAATTTTTGAACTGCAAATTATCAATAAATTGCAGCTGCCCTGTACCAAACGTCGTGTATATCAAGAGAGTGTTTGGGATGCAGCTAATTTAACCTCCCTCGGCTTTACCGAGAGCCTACATAAACAGATACGAATCAAAACCTCCCAAATTATAAAATACTACCGGGACCTTAGTTACACCAGGTCTAATGCAAAGCTTGAGATAACAATCTCTGTGAGCAGCGCCTCGGTATATCCACGTAATGTGGCAGTGGTCACAAACTATATCATTGCCAAGATTTTTACTGCATATATAAGAAACTGCTGCTTCCGCAAATGAAATCTTGTCAACCTTAGTCATAACTATTTTTTCTGGACTTCTAAAAACAGGGTTAATTCTTTTCAACTCATGAAGTTCATAGACTTCAAAGTTTAAAGGCTCGCAAGAAAGTGCTCCACTGCATTCTTACCGCAATATAGTGTTGAAGCTTCGTAAGCCGTCGCTCCGGATTTTTACGTAATAATAACTGCAAGGTAGTTGTTTCGATATCAGTCGAGCAAAGCTTTTAGCTGAATCTTTAGGAGCACCTTCTACAAGTACATTTAATACTTTAAATTCAGCATAAATGATGTATGGTACCCACATCTGTTTCTGATAATTATTCAATTTTAAAATATTATCCTTGTCTTTTTTTGGCATCACTGTGCGGTTGTGCCTTTTCTCTGATATCTAAACATTCATCGCGATGAGCTTTCAATAAGTCAGCGGTGCTACAGACATGAAGGCATCATCGATAGTGGTGCTTTAAACCGTTGTGTTTGCTGTTAAAGTGAATCATTCTAGGAAGGTTTTTAATCCAAACATAATAAGATTTCTCTTCTTGAATAAGTAAAAGATCAATTTTAGCCCATGCCATTTTGACCCTCATGAACAAATTTTAATACGCGGAGTGTCATAAAATATTTCCAAGGTAATGTTTTCTTAAGAAATTTTTTTAGATTTTATTTTGGATGACTATTTATACTCGCGCTATTCTTTTAAAGTTTAACATTTTTACATTTTTCAGATTTTAAGGGCATTTTTAAACAATTGGCGCGAAAAGAGTTTTACAAATCATTAGCTATATAGCATTATATATAATAACGTCATAACAAATGATAAAAGATTTTTGTGTATACTGGTTGTGCGCATTTTTTATTACTATTATTTTTGCTGACTGGTGGTATTTATGAAATTAATAAAACGTGGTTTTTAAACACGATAACGTTGAGACCTAATACACAGCAATTAGAAATATGTTAAATGCTTTTGATCTCATAAAGTTCACCCACTTTAAGCCCTGGCTATTTAAAAGGGGATTGTACAAGATTAGCTAAGTTTCCTGGTCGACCATTATTGTTGTTAACCTCCTGCCATCATTTCGGAGAGCTTGATATAGTCGTAGCCGTAAATAAAACTGTTGAGCAGGAGAATAAACTATTTCTATCATAAAATCATAAAAGCTTAAAAAGTAGTAAGGTAAAGATAAAAACTACTGCACTTTAAAATGCCTTTTTGCAAAAGCAAAATGCATAAGTTTCTAATTTTAAAACTATTTACATTTAGATTTTTGAGAAGTGCAGAGATTATTGTGAACTTGCAGAAAAAAATCAGACCATTAGGTGAAAATTAACAAATATGGAGTTGTTTCACACGCCTTGAATTTTATTAAGTTTAAGTTGCATTTCTCTAAAATCAGACAGGTTTTTATTCTGAGTAATAAAATACTCAAGAGATCAATTGAATTGCTAACTGCATTTCTCTCTGCAGGGCATCGCGGTTTTTGACCCGCTACTTTTCTTATTCTGTAATTTTTAAAGTAAACCTTAATTTTATATGTTTTGATATTTTAGTCTTATTATTTAAGAATAATTTATGTCATAAAATAACAAATTGTTTAAAAACACTGGGTCGCAAAATGGTTTAAAATGTTAAAATACAAAAACAATAACTTTAATCAGAAGAAATGTAATAAACATGAAATCAATAGAAATAGCGCTTTATTTTATCTTGTCAAAATTAAATGTAATAAGTTTTTAGCAGCGTAATTTTAAACCTTATTTTATCTGATTGCATTATTTTTAATTTACACTTTTAAGATCAACAAGACTATTAGCAGATGTATATTGATTCTGCTGCAGAGGTGAAATTCAATGTATATAAATTATGTCAGTGTATTCTACAAATAGAGTGCTCAAGGTTCTTAAAGAACAAAGCATTAATAAATTAGCAAAAACACTTATCTAACTTTTATCTTCCACATCATGTTTCTCCATTAGTAGGTTCATTAGGAAGCCTTCAAGCTTCCTGATGAACCTACTGATGGAGAAACATGATGTTGAAGATAAAAGTTAGATAAGTGTTTTACTAATTTATATTTACACACACACACACACACACACACACATATATATATATATATATATATATATATATATATATATATATATATATATATATATATATATATATATATATATATATATATATATATATATATATATGTGTATATATATATATATATATATATATATATATATATATATATATATATATATATATATATATATATATATATATATATTAGGGTGATTCTAAAAACAACTTTTTTTGAAATTGTCTGCTGCCACCCCCTTAATGTGTTCTATAAAATAAATTAATACTAAATTTTTAAAAAAAAAAATTTTTTTAAAATTTTTAAAAATTTTTTAGTAAAAAAAAGTTTTAGGGGTCGCTCAATACCCTTAAACATTAGACGGATCCTTATTATTAAAAAAAAAGTTCTTCAAAAGAATATCATGTTGGGTCTCAAAAGAAGTGATATGTTTTAAAAATTTCAAAAATAATAAAGAAAATTTATGGAAACACAAATAAAAAAAGTTATTTGAAAAAACTATGAAAATATGTACTTTTTTTATTTTTTGTTAAAAAATGTTTATATAAATTGATTATTATTTTTAAAATTTTTATAAAATTTCACTTCTTTTGATACCCAACATGGTATGCTTTTAAATAATTTTTTTGTCTTCAAAATATTAGGGACCTGTCTGATGTTTAAGGGTCTTGAGCGACCCTTGAAATTTTTTTTTATTCGAAAATTTTTTAAATTTAGTATTAATTTATTACATAGAACACTTTTAGGGGGTGGCAGCTGACAATTTCAAAAAAAGTTGTTTTTAGAATCACCTTAATATATATGTATGTATATATGTATATATGGATAAATCTTCTGCGGCTGAAAATTACCATTCTGTTAGCCAAAGACTTAATGTGACAGTTGCTGCATACAACAAGAAAGTAAACTGTTATATAATCTATTAATTTCGCTTGTATCATTTATGCTTCAAATAGCCAATAAAGTTAAACTATTGTTGCAAAGTATTTATCACTTATGTATACAGTATCCATTTTTTTACCGTGACGCGAAAATATGTCCAGAGTTCGTTTTGACCCTCGATCTTCTAAAGCAAACGCTATAACCACTGCGCCACGGCCGCTTCAGCATCCACCCACGAATAATTAACCTAAATCTTGTTCAATTGCAGCTTATGTTTACTTTTTTTATAACTTAATATTCTCTTATGGTCAACTATTCTTCAATTAATATACATCATCATACATCCGCTATTGAAGTGATAAGATGTGTTTTTGATTTGAATGCTCAATACACAAGAAATATTAGAAGTCGTGAATACTTGGTTTTATTGCTTTTGTTTGAAGTTTTTTAGATTACATTAACTTAACATATATTTTGTTGTTGTTGTTGTTTTTGGTGCTGTAAAAAATAACAAAATACAATTTTTTGAGTGGGAAAATTAAAAATTAAGTTAAAAAGTTTACATTATTGAAACTAAAACTTGCGATTTACGTCAGAGTGCATCATTAAAACTGTTTGCATTGTTAATATTATCAACTGATTTTTAACAACAATGGATAAATTAAAAGGAAATGAAACTTTAAAAACTATTGATATAATTGTAGTCGTGCGTGCTCAACAAGAAATAATAGAAAAGTTATTAAAAAAAAATTGAGGCATTGGAGGCAAAAACAACATCTGCTCCTTCGTGGGCGGATGTTGTTGTTCGTGGAAAAAAAAGTGAAACACAACTAATCAACCTAAACGCGTCAATTATAGAACAAAATGAACGAAAAAATAAGGAAGCTGTATAATAATATTTGGTGTAACAGAATCTGATGCAAAAAGTGATTTGGAAAAACAAGCTAATGACTTTAATGTTGTGGAAGAGATATTTAATACGATTGGAAAACCATCTTTACCGGTCTTTGTGAGAAGATTTAAAAAAAAAAATTGTTAGTCAAAAACCTGCTCTACTTTTACACATGAATATTTGAAGGATATATTCATTAACCCAGATAAAACCTTTGCCGAAAGAGCCTTTGATTATATTTTAGGTCAGGAAAAAAAAGGAAAAATAAATCTCTGCAAAATACGGATACCTTGGTTTATGGGATTTTGAGGGAACAAGTTGTCAAGATTACCAAACAACAATAAGAAAAACCTAAAAATTTTATTCACAAACGCAACCTCATTAAATAATAAACTTAATGAACTTTCAGTTTATTAGTATTAGCATAGTTAAATAAAATAGATGCTATAATGGTGACGGAAACGTGGTTTACTGTCGAATCAGTGTCAAACCTGGATGGTTTTAATATCTTTAGAAAGGACAGAATTAACGGACGAGGAAGTGGAGTTTATATCTATACATGAAAAGATCTTATAACTTTTGAAATTAACTCTATTGAACTATGTTATCCAGATATTGAACAAATACGGTGTGGACTCAAATATAAATTTGAAAAAATATTAGTTGGTTGTGTTTACAGACCTCCTAACTCAGCAAACAGTTCAAACCTTTGTAAATCTATTCTTGCGGCTAAACGTGTTTACGATAATAGTGCTTATACAGGTTTTTTGTTGACGGAGGACTTTAATAATCCGAATATAAAATGGATTGGTGGTATCTTTACTGGTAGGTGGTCAGATCTAAATAGTTTAGAATTTCATTTTGTTGAAACTATAAACGACTGCTTTTTGTCACAAAATGTATTTTTTCCAACATTTCAAATAACGGATAAAGATTCGACTAACATTCTTGATCTTATATTTACAGAAAACTCAAATCGTGTTTCTGAACTTACATCAAATCCTCCTTTAGGAAAGATTTTTCACGCACATATGATATTGACTTGGAACTACTTGATAAGCGCTAATAATATCAGTAAAAAATTTATTTCAAGTTATATATGTAAAAAAGGTGATTATATTAATACGATAAAATATTTTAATTCAATTAATTGGAAAGAAGTATTAGGAGTTAGAAATTTCAATCAGTGATATGAAAAATTTTCAGAATTATATACGGTGGCTTGTAACAAGTTTATCCCACGTTCTAAAAAAAAAAGTCAACCACGACAAGCTTGGATTACATCTGACATAAAGAAACTAATTACTGAAAAAAAACAAATATGATCTAATTTTATTGTATCAGGCAGAAAGAATCTCGAATTAAAGCGTTTACACGAAATAAATGTGAAAGAATAAGCGCGTCATTTTTTTTTCAGTGGTTGTATTAACATCTTTTTAATTGTTTGTATTTTGTTTACAACGTGTTGTGGTTTCAAAAAACTATGTTAGTTTTTGGATTTAACGTGAAATTAGTTTTAAAAATGACAAATGAAGAAGACGTAAGAGAAAAAATTATGCACAAATATTTACATAAGCCTAATAGTAGCTACAGTTCGATAGCAAAATCGTTGCAAATACATCCATACACAGTTAGTCGTGTTATTCAACGTTTTTCTCAAACAAAAATCAATCAAACGCAAATCTGGTGGCGGAAGAAAGGAAGGTTTTAAAGATATAAAACTAGTTAGAAAACTGGTTAGCAGTTTTAAGAATAACCCAAGCCTTTCACTAAGGGAACGCGCAAAAATATATGGATATTCCCATAGTTTTGTTGCAAAAGTTAGAAACAAACATGGTTTTTTATTCTTTCAACGCAGAAAAAGTGCCCAACCGTTCTGAAACTCAACAAAAAAGTGCAAGAACCACCTGCAGAAAGTTGTATGACAATTTTATTTCTAAAAATTTCTGTAATATTGAAGACAATGAAACTTATATCAAGTACATCAACAAATTCCTGGTGCTGTTTATTATATTGCCAAATATAGAGGAAAAGCAGATGAGAAATTTAAATACGCAAAACATGACAAGTTCGCCAAAAAAGCTTTGATTTGGCAAGCTATTTGCAGTTGTGGCAAAAAATCAGCACCTTATCTTTCTCAGTCCACACTTTCTTGTCAAATATATGTTAAAATATGTTTACAAAAACGCCTTTTACCTCTCATTAAATCACACAATAACAAACCTGTGTTCTGGCCTGATTTAGCTTCAATTCATTATTGTAAACTAGCTATGGAATGATATAAAAAGAATAATGTGAAATTTGTGCCTAAAACAGAAAATCCTCCAAACTGCCCAGAGTTGAGAGTTATTGAAAAGTACTGGGCTATTATTAAAAAAAAATCAAAAAAAAAAAAAAGCTTTTTTTTATTTTTCATTTTTTTTTTAATAATTTCAGAAACATTAATGATATTAAAATATCAATTAAAAAAAACATCAAATAGTTTTGATTCTTATTCTGTGCGCAAGCTTTTTTTTTTTTTTTTTACATTCTATTTTGCCTTTTAATAAATATAACAGTTTCCATAAATTTACAATTAAGTTAATGGCAAGTAGAAGGCATTGATTTGCCTTATCGCCGAGCACCGTGTTAAAATTTATAATTTTTACAAAGTTGTTTCAAGAATATATAGTATAAAAGAAAAATTAATGGGTACCACTAAAGCAAACAACAAGCTTATGGAAACCACTAAAGCAAAAGTTCGAGATTTTATTAGATTCCCACAGGAATAATTAATTTTTTTTTTAATGTTTGATCTTCTTATATTAATTTATTAAAATTATTACTTGGTTCGAAATAAAAATTGAGGAGTACTTTTTTTTAAATGTTTTTCTACTTTCACATTTATTTCGTGTACATCAGATCCTAAGAGATTTTATGCATATGTGAACAACAAACTTGAAGCTGTGAGTGATAACCTTTAAGATATTACGAATTTGTTAAAGAAAAATTTTCAATCTGTATTTACTGAAGACGATAACAAAGCCTTACCGAATGTTGATCCGGCTACTCATAATCAATGTGAAAATGATATAAACAAAATAATCAGTTTAAAAGAAATTTTTATACAATTAAAATCATTGGATAAATATAAATCCTGCGGGAACGATGGAGTCCATCCGTATGTATGTATGTGAGTACCTGTTCTTTTAGTCTGAGTATTCCTATTGAACATATTTTTAAGCCATCTCTTAAATCGGGAGTGTTACCAAAAGCATGGAAAGTTCAAACATAGTTCCAATTTTTAAAAATCGCGATAAGCTAGAACCTTCCAACTATAAACCTGTTTCTCTTTTGTCAGTTATATACAAAATTTAAAAAAATATATTTAAAAAAAAAAACCATCATCGGCATCTTTTAGATAATAATTTGATAAATAAGAATCAACATGGTTTTCTACCAGGTAAATCTTGCTTTACAAATTTACTTGAAAGTCAAGATATTGTAACTCTGGCAGTGATCAAGATTATCCCATTGATATCCTATTTACTGACTTTTCTAAAGCTTTTGAGAGAGTTCACTATAGAAAAATTATATTAAAAATTGAAATGTACGGTATAAAGGGAATCGTTCTTAAGTGGGTTTAGTCTTTTTTATCAAATAGAAGGCAAAGAGTTGTTATTGAAGACATTGCTTCTACGTGGCTTGGTGGTTTAAGTGGTGTACCGAAAGGCACTGTACTTGGACCAATCTTGTTTATATTGTTTTAATTTATATCAATGGTCTTCCGGTTAAACTAAAAAATAAGATTGCAAAGTTTTCCACATAATCCGTGATAAAAGTAGTAATAATCTACAGGATTAAATAAATTATATTGTTAATTGGTGCAATGACTGGAGTATGCAACTAAATATAGAAAAATTTAAAATAATGCAACTAAATATAGAAAAATGTAAAATAATGCATGTCAATAAAAGTAAGAAATTATATAAAAATATCAATAAATATTACATTTCTGATTATCAATTGAGTACGGTGGATTGTGTAAATGATCTTGGTGTCATGTTTAAAAGCAATCTGAAATATGATCATCATATAGCTGGGTGTGTTTCTAAAGCAAATAGAATTTTAGGTCTTATCCGACACACATTTTCATTTTTAAATGCTGATATACTTAAGTTGTTATATATTTCGCCAGTACGCCCTCATCTAGAATATGCGCCTTCTATTTGGAATCCATTTTTAAAAAAAGTCATTAATCTTATTGAAGGAGTACAACATAGAGCAACAAGAATAATTCCAGGATATCCAGAGCTTCTATACGAGGAAAGATTAAATAGACTTAATCTAACAACCACATCAATGAGAAGAGAAAGAAGCGACTTAATTAACTTTTTCCAATATCTTAATTATTCTTATCAGCTAAATACTATCTTCCCTAAAAAATTTTTGTCGACCAACTGGACCAGTCTTGATGAACTTTATTATGTGAATTAAAATTACAAATTGTAGTTTTTAAATTTGCTGCTAAAGTGAATTACCACTCAGTGAGCATTTGCTCACCGCAGCAATTAAATAAATAAATATATAAATAATGCATCAAATACTTAGCTAATATAATGAAAGAGTTTATGTAAACTGATTACTGAATTACACTATAAATATTTAATGTTTAAAATTGGTTTCTTTTTTTTTTGTATATTCTTGTATTTATTTTAAATACATGTTGTTACATATTACACAAAAATCATACTTATTACATGGTTAGTTTATTTCCTTGCTGTTAATTTTGTTTTTGTCATTTAGTTATTAAATTCTTAAATTATATCATTTTTTATTTTAATTCCACTATTTTTATTTGAATTGTTACTAGTACTGCTATTATAGGAGTTACTGTTTTTATCTGCTAAATCTTCTATTATTTATATTTTTATAGCTCTAACATTACCAATATTAATTGTTTTTATTATTATAATGATATTTACCAAAAATTTGTACTTCGTTTTAACTTCTCAAGAAGCATACTCTAGCTTTGCTGAGCTTCTTGAGAAGTTAAAACGAAGTATTTTACCTGACCTTAAATTACACGATTTTAAAATACTTTAAAATTTATTAAAAGTTGCATTGTTGCTATGAAAATATTGATCACTTCGTGAAATGATTGACTTACCAGGATAGGATGAGTTTGCAAATGGAAAATCTGAAACTGTTGTCGATTTCAATTTTGGTGTTATAAGTGGTTCTAAGATTTAATTTTCTTTTAGCTTAGTAAGAGTGTTACTAAAGCTATTCGCAATGAAATCAACATTTCTTTCTTCACCTGGATTGACCAAATATGCAAGCTGCTTATCAGGAACAACAATTTCTGCTTCTAAAATAAAGGGTTTTTTTGTAGCAAACTGTAAACTGCGTTATCTTCTTCAGTACCATTTTGTAACTGTTCTAGAGAGTAGCAACCTTTCCAGCATCCATAGAAGCATCGAAGTCTGAAAAATTATTTTCTTGAACAATTGATGATTGGAATTCCTAAGAAAACACTAAATAATACTATTGAAATGGAAGTTAGTAAATTTTATACTTCATTCGGAATTTTTATCAATTTGTACATAAAATATGAGCAACAAAGTTGCTAACTATAGTTTTAAATAATGATTTTTATTGTATAGTAGTATTAGCAAAAATAAAATAGTCTAATACTAACCAAAGAACAATTGATTTCAGTAACTTCTGTTTCTTTTGTTAATGCTTGATTTTGATGTTCAGATATATTTTTTGACATGTTGTTGAGAACTAAACGTTTCAGTGCACACCAGGTCACAAACTTGTTGTCGCAAGCAAGATCAAAGCCTTTTTCAAGCAGATAGTTGTAGGTTGTCAACAGAGCAAGATTTATTTCAGTTTCCATTATTTGTAAGCATTATTATGTATCCTGAGTCATGACATTATTAACATTGATAAGAAGTCCACCATCTGCTGCACTCTCATGTACATTCAGATTTTTATTCTCGTTTATGCCAATCAATGATTAACCGGTACCATTGTGCAAAACTTTTTCAACACCTTGATCATTATTTGCACCAAGTATTGAAATGTTATCAACGGTTGAAATTGCTGAAATATCCTCAACTGGGTGTAGATAGTTTGGCAAATATGCATCACTAGGAATAGCCTGAGGATTAAATGGATAAATTTCACACGACTTGAACCCAGATGTAATGTTACTAGGAGTCATTGCTTTTTTCCAAGCTGTTTTCCAATTATTTTTTAATTAGTTTCCTTAATAAACTAAGGAAGTTTCCTTAAAAAACTAAGGAAGCGTATTGTTTTGAAGGCAATGAAATATACATTAACGTGGATATCATCAATTTTTGTCAAGCAATTATCAACTAAATTTGGGGTTCAATTTTACGATAATGCCAATGTTGAATTATGGGTAATTAATTTATAAAATAATTTCCTCAATAGTATATAGAATAAAAATAGGGGAGAACCCTAATGAATGGGACGATTATTGAATAGGACAAAATCAAATTCGCATAGAAGCATCAAAGGTTGGATATCCAAACTTCTGTGGTAAGAAGTATTAGATACAACCATTCAACAGAACAAGTCATTATTCTTATTATGGCTTAAACATAATAGCATTGGATGCTAATGTGTTTTGAAAAGAAAAAAGTAATTCTAAAAAATGACTTTGTTTTTCCAATTTTGCAGCGATTTCGGAAGTTTTGGAAAATAAAAATCCATTTTTTAATACCCAGTTGCCTCTAGTTTTAATATTTTAAACCCATTTGCGTATAGCAAATGCTGTTTTTAGTCTGGCCCACCATTTGTGGATTAAGGGTAAAGCTTATTGAATGGGACAAAGTAATGATTATTGAATGAGACTTGTTCAAAAAAACGACCGTTTGTGTAGTGAAAAAAGATATTTCGGCAATTTGGTTGTGGTCACTCATATATTAATTTATTTAACGTTTATTTTATTACCAATACTCTTGTTTTAAACAAATGTGACCAATGCTTTTTATAAAATTATATTAAAATTCCATCGTCGTGAAAATTTAAAAAAGGTATCAAGAAAAATATGTTCTTTCATATTCTTTAAACTCGAGTTCATGAATTTAAGAAATCTTTATTTAAGATTTATTTTAAATATTTCCATGAATTTAAAAAAACTTTATTTAAGAAAATCTATTTTGAATAATTAATTAAAGAAAAATAATAAAAACTTTCTTTTAAAAGTTTTGACAAACATTTAAGATTTTGTGGATTTTTTAATGGTTCGTTAAAATGTGAAAAACTGTTAAACGAACTGTTGTGACACTACATATATATTTAAAAAACACACACACACACACACACACACACACACACACACACACACACACACACACACACACACACACACACACACACACACACACACACACACATATATATATAAATATATATATATATATATATATATATATATATATATATATATATATATATATATATATATATATATATACATATATATATATATATATATATATATATATATATATATATATATATATATATATATATATATATATATATATATATATATATATATATATATATATATATATATATATATATATATATATATATATATATATATATATATATATATATATATATATATATATATATATATATATATATATATATATATATATATATATATATATATATATATATATATATATATCAGGCAACCAAAAAAGTTCGTGCAGGTTTGCAGATCCATAAATAAATACACATAAAAATAGTTTTAATAAAGTTTATTCTGAAAAATAGTCTCCTTCCGCAAGAATAACTTTCTCCCATCGTGAAACAAGCTGGTATATTCCATTTTTATAAAACTCTTGAGTTTGGTAGCTAAAAAATTAAATCAATTCATTTTCGAGATCTTCTCTATTTTGAAACTGTTGATTCCTCATATGATTATCCAGGGCCAAAAACAGTCGCTTGGTGCAAGGTCTGATGAATACGGAAGGTGAGGTAGAATCTCCCATTGCAAACGTGCTAGAGTTTCCCGCGTGATTTTTGCGGTGTGTGGTCTGGTATTGTCCTGGTGGAATACAACACCTTTTCTGTTTGCCAAAGCTGCTTGTTTTTGGTAAAGAGCAACCGAAACTCTGTCCAATTGAACTCAGCATTAATGGTAATTATCTCAGCAGTAATGGTTTGTCTACTTGGCAGCAACTCATAGTGAACGATACCTGCTGTAGTCCACCATACACACATTAAAACCTTTTGTTGGTGAATGCTTGGTTTAGGAGTCATTGGTACTGGATCGTTACTGGCTAGCCAATTGTATGTTCGTTTTTTGTTGCAGTACATAATCCATTTTTCGTCGCACGTTAACATTAGGTCAAAAAATGGCACTAAATTGTGGCGGGAAAGCAATGAAGAACAAATGGTTAGGCGCTGTAGCTTGTTTGTTTCACTCAACTCATAAAGTACCCATTTGCTCAACTTCCAACGTATTCCAAGTTAGTGCAAATCTAAACGAATAGTTTTATCACTCACATTAAATCTTTAGGCAAGGTCCTGACATGTTTGACTGGAGTCCTGCTCGATTGCCAGCTTGATATCCTTGTTGTTTACGATGGATGGTCTTGCAGATTTTGGTTCATCTTCAAGGTTTTTATTTCCAGAAGAAAATTTTTTAAACCACTTTTGACCCGTCCGTTCTGCTATGGTACCTTCCCCAAAAGCAGCGCATGTCTTACGACAAGCTTCTGCAGCTTTGGTTCCAATTTTAACTCATAAAGTAAACAGGCGCGAACTATCGCATCTGACACAGCCATACTCCACTTAAGACTTTTAAATTTAAAACGCACTAATAAAACTTATGAAACACACTGATTGATTCTACTTAAAACAAGCTTTAATTTATAAGCAAAATCATCCCCCCCACACACACACACACAACCAGTTTTCTTAATACATTTCTTAGAAATAGGCAATTAGAATAAACCGCACAAACTTTTTTGGTTGCCTGATATATTTATATATATATATATATATATATATATATATATATATATATATATATATATATATATATATATATATATATATATATATATATATATATATATATATATATATATATATATATATATATATATATATATATATATATATATATATATATATATATATATATATATATATATATATATATATATATATTTGTATATTTTTTTATTCAAGTACATATTTCCAAATCTCATATTATATTATATGAGATTTACATACATTTGATCTTTGTAAAGTTGTAAATTTTATTTTGATGAAACCAAACACAAAATTAATACGAAAAAATTCTTTAGATGTTAAAGATGCAGTCAAAGGTGTATTTAAGGGTATGTCTATTCGAGATGCAGCTAACAAATATAGTTTATTAAAATCTGCAGTAGGTAGGGCTGTTAAAGTGGCAAGATGTCAAAATCTGCCTTAAAACTATAAACACGTCACAAGATTTAGCAGGGGTTGATAGCCGGGGTTTGAGATAAGTTTATAATTCTTTATATGTTATAATTTTATGCTCACATTTACTATTTATTAAATTCTGGCATATATTTATGCTAATATTCAATAAATAGAGACAGATACAGTAAAAGGATGCAACTTGTTGAATAAGAAGCCAAACAAGAATGATTTTTAGTTTTCTTTTAATAGAGATGATGGCTCGTTTGAGCATTGGCCATGATTAGAGAAACAGCATAAAAGAGGAAAGCTAAAGCCTGATGATGATGATCATGATGATCATGATGATGATGATCATGATCATGATGATCATGATCATGTAGATCATAATGATGTTTATAAATGCATATATATACAAAATCAAACAAAAATTTTATAATAAAAAAATGTATTTTATAAATGTTTATGCAGCCCCAGTCACAAACCCGGCCCCAGACCCAGTTATTCTATCAGACCTGGCCCCAGTCAAATATTAACTCCGGTCATTTACTAATATAGTATAATAAAAAACGTATATGTATACATAAATATATTGATAATAATATATGTATATAAAATCACATTAACATAACACTACATATAAAAACAGTCAGATGATTGAGGCTTGATTTTTTGACAATAAGGTGAATTGATATGTAAGTATTTATCTAGACCAACCATTTGAGACTTTGTGAATCAAAGATATTAACCATTTACACTAAGTTTTGAAGATGAAATAGCCATGTTCAAATAAGTCTTACAAAGACCAGGCATATTAGGTGAATTCTGCATGAGGTAATGTTTAACAGATAAAAGTTACAATGAAGACCACAAGTATTTAAGGGTGGCCACTGGTCATTGAAGTCATGGAAATGTCATGGATTTTCATTTGGTAATTGAAAAAGGAATTCCTAAATTGAAAGTAATGGGAAATTTATGGAACTCTTTAAAACAATCTTTTTTCTTTTTTTTACTATTGATATTTTTAAGAAAATTTGCAAAAAAAGTACTAGTATAAGTCTAGTTTAAGACCTATTTAATAAAATCTTAATAGATATTATTGATGTGTAAGTTATAGATTATTATTTTATTGCAACCAGTATAGTAACAGTAATAACCTATAGGTTTTATCATGCATTAAATAAAGGTGGAGAGGTTAAGGTCATTGCTCTTGACATTTCGAAAGCTTTTGATAAAGTTTGGAAATGGTCTTCTTCATAAGCTTTCTTCTTATGGTGTATCTGGCAACATCTTTAAGATTATTGAATCCAACCTTTCCAATCGTAGCATAAAAGTTATCCTCGATGGACATTACTCTTCCTCTTATTCTGTAACTTCAGGGGTTCCTCAAGGTTCTATCCTTGGCCCTATACACTTTTTAATTTACATCAACGATCTTCCAGATATTCTCACATCTAAGGTGGCATTGTTTGCTGATGCTACCATTTATTCTTGTCGTGATAAGAAACCAACACTCTGTGATTGCTTGGAGGGGGCATTTAAGCTTGAAAAGATCTCACTTCTGCTACAGCATGGGGCTCCCAGTGGCTGGTGAACTTCAATACAGATAAAACTCAATTTTTTTCAGCCAATCGTTATCGCAATAATTTAGATCTTCCTATATTTATGAACGGTGATGTACTCGATAAGTCACCTACTCTTCATCTTCTAGGATTAACTCTTACTTCCAATCTTTCTTGGAAACCATATATCAAATCGGTTGCAAAATTAGCATCTGCTAAGGTTGCATCTCTTTATCGAGCTCGCCACTTTCTTACTCTGGATTCTATTCTCTATCTCTATAAATCTCAAATCCGGCCTTGTATGGAATACTGTTGCCATATCTGGGGCGGATCTTCTAATGATGCCCTTTCTCTTTTAGACAAGGTGCAAAATCGCATTGTAAACACGGTTGGACCTGCTCTTGCAGCCAACCTCCAACCATTGTCACATCGTCGTAATATTGCTTCTCTTTCTCTTTTCTACAAATGCTATAATGGGCACTGCTCTAAAGAGCTAGCGTCTCTTGTGCCATCATGAAAATTCATTCTTGTGATACTCGTCATTCAATTAAGTGTCATCCTTTTTCTGTGACTGTTCCTAAGTGCTCCAAAAACACTTATTCGTCTAGTTTTTTCCTCGGACATCAGCTCTTCGGAATTCGCTTCCTTTATCTTTTTTTCCTGATTCATATAATTTTCAATCCTTTAAGTCGTCTATCAATTGTTATTCTTGCTCTACAATCTTCATCTTTTCTCTTTCAGTAACTTTCAACTTTAATTAGTGGCTGCTTGCAGCCTTGTTGGAAGCGAAGATGTTTAAAAATATACATATACCAGTTACCAATAAATATATATATATCAGTTACCAATAACATATTTGTGATCATATTTTATTTTCATAAATTAAACAAACGTCATTAAAACTTTACATTATTGAATTAACAATAAGCAAAATATCTTATTAATAAAATATTTACATCAAAATAAATTGTGCACTTTTTAAACTATTATGACAAAAATCAATTTTTATATTTAAAAGTAATTTATATATTTAATTCCTTAAGATAAAGCTTGAAACAAATTTAACTAATTTTTAACAACAACAACAAAAATTATTAAACAAACTGTTTCTTTAACAAAAAAAAACTATTAGTTTACAATTGCAGTTAAATGCTTTTACTTACGACCTTATTTCTTCTAAATAAATGTCACGTTAAGGACATCAAAAGATAATTTAAAATATTCTAAACAATAAGTTTTTGGGTAGCACAAAACTGCTGAATGTGAAGGCAAATTGCCTTTTCGCAGGCAAAATGCGAGCTGCGTAACGCTTCTTAACCAGGTCTGTGTGTATATATATATATATATATATACATACAACCCTTGGAATTAGGAAAATTGAGATTGGCAATAATTTGCCAACCTCAAACACTTTTAGGTTGGCATCGCCAACTTCTCTCAACCCTAATTACTAGGGTTGATATATATATATATGTATACACACACACACACACACACACACACACACACACACACACACACACACACACACACACACACACACACACACAGATGATAAAATAGAATTAGCCTCACCTTTTTTTTTGTTCTAATTTTAAATGGCACTGAAACAATTAATAAATTTACTTTATTTCTCATTATCATCTAATACAATTAAAAAATTAATAAATTGGTATGTTTAATTAATTAAAAATGGAAAAAAATTAAAGCATTCAATTTTTGGAGTAAATATAATAAGCCTCATTTACGTTATATACGAGAAAATACAAAAATATCTTGTTTTATGCTTATTTAATATTTATTATATCTCCTAAATTATTAATTGCTTCAAATATGCAGCTTTAAATACTAGTCACTATATTTTAGATAGCTATTGCAAGATTTGAAATATGGATTGCAGCATTGTCTTATTGAAAAGTGAAATTCCGATTTCGCAGTTTTTGTTTAATTTACAAGTAATGATAAATAAGTCACAATCTGTATCACCAGATCAAAATATAGAATTTAACTGAAAATAATTATTGATGAGGCTTATTCTATTTGTTACCGCAAATAGCAAGTATTATATACTTTTTGGTTTTATCAAATGTACCGCAATTTAATTATGCTATATTATAATCTAAAAAGTTTGTAACAATAGTTATATTGTGTGGATACAAAATATGATCCACACAACTTTGCTTACAGATATACAAAATATTGGATTAGAACATGGTGAGGGTGAAATATATTTTCTCCACTGTATGTATATATATATATATATATATATATATATATATATATATATATATGTATATATATGTGTGTGTGTGTGTGTGTGTGTGTGTGTGTGTGTGTGTGTGTGTGTGTGTGTGTGTGTGTATATGTATATATATGTATATATATATATATATATATATATATATATATATATATATATATATATATATATATATATATATATATATATATATATCTATGTGTATATATATATATATATGTGAGTGTATATATATATATTTATGTATATTTAACTATATATATATATATATATATATATATATATATATATATATATATATATATATATATATATAGTTAAAACTAAATAATTATTAGTATATATTTCAATTACATTACTTAAAGTTTCACGCAATAGCGATCATCAGATGTAACAACAACAAAAAGTAACGACAAAAATTATATGCAAAAAATGCTATGGAGTGTCCACCTTGATGAAAATAAATTTTTTAATTAGAAATTTATTTTCATGGCGGCATTTTGACACAAACTCGGTTCGTTTGTTAAGCAAATTTAATGGTGATGTGATAATGTGGTATTTTTCTGTCAAGCAAAAATTGCAAAATTTACCACCAGGTTTGAATGGCTTCGCTTGATCGAGAATATTCCATTTTAATATAGGTTCTAAACCTTTATTTTTGTATTCCCACACAAATTTTGAAAGTTCGGTGGAGTTGGCCTTACTTTATGTTTATACCATCTGTCTTTGAAGGTTTTCTCAGTAAGTCCAATGTAATATATATCTTTTCTTCTTCTTGGTGAGTTTTTACGTTACAAATATAAATAAGATTTTTTGTAAGGTATTTTCCGTTGAGTGGGCATGAGGTGGTTTGTCAACAATTGCATAATTGATTGGCATTTTCATGAGATTTAAATAATATCTTTTTATTATGAGAAGTAATAATACTCTTGATGCTTGGAAGGCAGCTATAACTAACCTTTAAGTTGTTTCGATTAAAAGTTTGTGAAATTTGTGGCCTTAAGGGAAACATTTATCAATTTTACTCAAAAATGTTTTGGCTATGTTTTTTCTGACGTTGAGCGAATAAGGCGGGTTCAACCAGATAATGTTTCTTTTTCAAGATTTTATATTATATTTCTGGATATTTGAAATGAAATTGATCTTATCTTTGAATCCACAAGAATTGAGAGCATTATTATAAAATGGTGTGGCTCTATCAAAAGCTTCTTTGCTTGAAGATATATTACTGATGCGATTAGAGATCATTTTTGGTATCGATTTAATAATGCTTAGTGGATGATTAGAATTGTTAATGTATAAAGGATTATCTCCTGGTTTTCTATAAGGTTTAAAGAGTTCTTAAAAAGTTTAAATGTGATATCTAGAAAATTTATGGTTTTTAAGTTTGGTCTGATAGTGATGTTAAGATTAAAATTGTCTTTAAAAATTTTTAATAGATTTTTCTTTATTTTTTTCGATTAAGGACCACTGATATTATAGAAGCAGGAAAGACCATCATCTCTATATAGACCGGTAGTATTAAGTCCATATTCTTTGGCAATAGTGTATAAGATATAGAGGCCAACTAGTTGGACAATCGGCTCCATCAAAACTACCCATGGTGACATCGAAATTAGGGTCCGCCGACGACTTTTTAATCCACATATTATTTTCTGAAAAAAGTAAAGATTTCCTGGTGTGGTAAATAATTTCGATTGATTTATCAGAAATTTTGGTGAACTGTTTTGCATGGTTTATATACTTTTAGAAGTTGTTTCGAAATTGAAGAGTAAAACTTGTCAATACCGTACTGAATGAAAGTACATTTATTTTTTTCGGGTATGGATTTGAACCATTTTATGATGTCATTTGTGCTGTACCTTTGGTGTACGTAGGTGGCATTCCTAACTTTACTATTGATATCATCTAATAAAGTTTTACTTACTTTTCCGAGTTCAGGTTTAGCTGGATTTATTAATCGGCACTGTGTATTGTTGGGGAAATTATCCTTATGATCTTTTAAGATAATGAATGCTGTATTCATGGCTAGACGCTCTAGCCTATCATTTATGCCCAAGTCTTTTGCTGTGGTTTTAATGTCTGTTAATGATGTTATATTGTGTGATATCAGGTTTTTTATAGGTTTTAATAATATTTTCAGTGTAAAGTTTATGATACGAAGGTTTATCTAGCTCATACAGGTTTCTTGATTTATCAGCAAAGACAAAAACATTACTTGAAGATTTTATTTTTACTATGTCAGTTTGCAATTGCTTTTGAAAATTATTTTGAATTGTAGAAAATGAATATTTTTAATTAGCTTAATTAAATCGTTTTCAAAACTTACTAAATTAGGATGTTGCGGTGGAGATTTTCTCAATTTGAGATCGAAATTATAGACAGACTCTTTATTAGGATTATTTTCGTACATCAAGCTTTCCATCTCATTCGCTTTATTAGTGATGCGACTTTCTCCGTTAGACATTCTAAGTATTGGTTTTTAGATGGTAATGGTAGGTTCTTTAATCAATTTTCAAGTTTTTTTCAAGTCAAGACTCACTCTCCTTTAATTACTGCAATAAATTATTGCTTTTTTGATTTGACTTCAAAATTTGAAAAAGTGATTCTCTGACACAATGATCCCACTATTTTTTCTATTGGTCCATTATTCTCAGACTACTAAACCCCTCTCATTTTATTTATTTGACATTCTTGTCGCAGTCTTATAAGAGTATTCTCCAGAGCTCTCTTTAATACTCTTTAAATGATTTTAGGAATTGTGTTAATATTTCACTACTCTGCTCTGCTCTACTAACTATATAACACTCTGTATTGAGCACTCTTACTGGATATATATATATATATATATATATATTTATATTTATATTTATATTTATATATATATATATATATATATATATATATATATATATATATATATATATATATATATATATATATATATATATATATATATATATATATAAAACTCTCAGAATTAGGAAAATTAAGGTCGGCAATAAATTGCTGACCTCAAACTGTTAGAGGTTGGCGTCAGGTTGGCAAAAAACATTGAAACAAGGTGCCAAACCTAATTACGAGGGCTGTATGTATGTGTGTGTATATATATATATATATATATATATATATATATATATATATATATATACATACATACATACATACATACATACATACATACATACATACATACATACATACATACATACATACATACATACATACATACATACATACATAATTAAATATGGTTAGAAATTTCTTGCCATTTAAAATCATTAAACATCACTAATGTTATTAAATTAAATTATCACTTATATATATTAAATATCACTGATATATATTTCTTATTCTTATTTCTTATTCACTTATATATATTTCTTTCACATATTTGACAACTTCCAATCAAAATTTCCTCTTTTTCATATACTTCATCAAAGGTGGCAAACTATTAAACATTTTAATTCCTTTGCAGAGTGTGATAGTCTCTAGATTAGTTTTATTTTGTAGTACAACCATATTTTCTAATTGTGTAATATCATTATGTAAGAATGTAAGAACTCTTACTATAATGATTTATTTGATTGATGGCCAATACAATTTATTAGGCATAGTAACACTACATGTTCACCATTTGATGATTGATCTCATTGCTTTGGTTTGCAGCAGTTAAAGTATTTGAAGATTCCCTTCATTTGTTCCTAAATAAGAGAAACGCAGCACTGAAAGTGTGGTGCAATTATTGTGTTGAAAACCTGTACTTTAGTCGAATAATATATCTAGCTATTCAACACAGTTAACCAGTTTTTTTGGATTTTTTTATTATTTTTTGCTATACAATTTGTTCTTTAAAATTCAATAAATCATCTAATACCACTCTTAGATATTTGACTTTATCACAGAATGATATCTTTAACAGTATGTGTGAAAATAGTATAAATTGATAAAACATGTTATTATTAAAAGTGATATTTGGGCTCATATTACAGCAGCCATTATCAAACTAAATTAACTAAGTTAACATTTAATTTATAGTTTTAGTACTATTGGTCAAAGATACTCCCAAGTTTTATGTTGTGTCAATCAAATGAAACATTTTATTCAAGAGTATGTGTCTTGTAGCAATTAGAATCAGTTTTTAATTTCCAAACAATGTGCCAGATTCATAATTAGGGCAAAGGGTAAATTAAGGGTCATTTAATCATTTTAGATGCACAAAACAAATTTTTTTTATTAATATACAATATTTTTTTATTAATATAATATTAATATATATTAATATATTTTTATTAATAATTACATTAATTTAGTTTTTCTATAAAAAAAGAAAAGAGTGTTTATAAAATCAGAAAAAAATAATAATGGTCAAAAATGAGGGAAAAGGTTAAAATTGAGGGGTCTAAGCCCATTTAAGGATTTTAAATGTCCATTATAAAGAACTATATATAAATTGAATTTGAAATAATTAAAACAAAAATTAAAACTACAAAAACATAAAATATTAACAATATTAATGTATATATGGTACATCCAAAAAAATTCAAATAATCTTTTATCCTTGTCTCGAGCAGCATGTAAAAGTTAACACTAGATTAAACTCTTCTTCAATTAAAAGTACAGAATCTTGATGATAAGTACACTCTTCTACATGTTTAAATCTATTCCATGTAGAATTAAATTTAAAATGAAGTGTTCACACTGTTTGGCAAACTGTCTTGGGTAGATAAAAAATATAGAAAATTTTTTTTAATACACCTTTACATCTCAGTTTTCTTAACTTACACTTATAGTTCAATGTATGGAAGACTTTGAAATAAAAAAATAAATTCTTAAAGTCAAACCCTTTTTTGGCTGAGTATAACTTGGCATTTACTAAATTATAAAACTTCTTATCTACCCATGATTCTTATCATTAATGTTTTTTAAACAGTTTGCATTCAGTTTGCTGGAAAGTTTGGAGACTTCATTCTAAAATTAAACCTACATGGAATAGATTTAAATATGTAAAAGAGTGTACTCAATAATCAAGAGTGACTCTGTAGCTACTTTTAATGAAAGAAGTGTTTAATTTAGCGTTAATTTTGGCATGTGCTCTATAGCAGGTTAAATAAATATTTGATTTTTGTTGGATTATGTACCATATATACATTCAAACTGTAAATATTTTTAAATGTTTTTGTCATTTCAAACAAATAAATAATTTTTTTTGTTTGTTTGCAATGGGCTTAATTAATGCTTAAATGGGCTTAGGCCCTTCAATATTACCTCTTGCCTGATCCTAATCAATTTTGTCCAATTTTATTAACACTCTTTTCTATTTTTATAGAACAAATACTCTTAATTTAAAAAAATTCTATGTGCATCTAAAATGCCTATATGGACTAAGACCCTCTTAATTTTACCCTTTTGCCCCAATTATGATTCTTAGCACTTTGTTTGAATTTTTAAAAACTCTTTTCTATTGTTACAAGACTCTTAAATAAAAAAAGTTTTATTGGAGTAACACAATGTAAAACCTGGCAGTCTCTTTGGCCACCAGTGTACAGAGTATGTTTTAATAATTTAGTTGGGTATATATACATCAGCTAGGTCCAGTGACATTTTGTGAAGCACTCTAATGGTGAAATATTTTTTATATGCATATAGATAAATATACATTTTTTTTTTTCTTTCTTTTTTTATAGATACATATGGAGGTATACATGTATGTTTAATTTTTTTTAGGCTTGATGGTGTTATTTACATTAGTGTTGAAGATCAAAAAAATTTGGGTTATGAAACAGTTAATCTATTAAAATATAGAGCATATACTCGCAAGAACATTGGCTATTTGTATGCGATTCAACATGGTGCTAAGTACATATATGACACTGACGATGACAATGTTCCCAATACAGGTAAAATTGACTTTGATATGACTTTAAAAAGAAAATATTTGGTCTACCATTCAAATCGTACCTTTTATAATGTTTTTGCCCATTTTGGTCAAAGTACATTGTGGCCCCGGGGTTATCCCTTGAGTTTTATAGGGGATCTTCCTATACGAACATATCGCAAGTGTTTAATAGATCTAATCATATGTCCAGCAGGGTGTTGTTAATGGAGATCCTGATCTTGATGCTATTCAAAGGTTAACTAGAAAAGATTCAAATGTTAAATTCAATATCAAGTTTGATGATAAACAAGAACCAGTTGTGTTACCTCATAAATCGTTTACTCCATATAACTCTCAAAATACTTTTCACAGCTATAATGCTTTTTGGGGCCTGCTTCTCCCTCAAACAACTGCATTTCGTGTCACTGATATTTGGAGATCGTACATCACTCAACGGTTGCTATGGGATATTGGTGGTCATCTTGCATATTATGGTCCTAATGCGTATCAAGATCGTACTGGACATGATTATCTGCTCATGATCCTTGATGAAAATGCACTTATATAATGATTGCTTAACATTAACAAACTTTTTGTTGCGTTGGAAAAGCAACAATAATTCGATACTCGCTCGTTATTTTGAACTCATTAAAGACTTATACAAGCAAAAAATACTTAAAATTAGAGATGTCCATATAGCTAAAGCTTGGGTTCGTTGCTTTTAAGTTTCGGATATCAAGCTCCTAACATTACAAAAACAAAAATGGAATGTTCAGAAGAAATATATCATATTTATCCTAATGAACAACCATCTAGTTTTCCAAGAACTGGTCTTAATTATGTTAATGTCAACTCGGTTGAAAAAAAACCCTAGTTTAATATATGTTGCTGTTTATAGATAATGATATATTTATGTTTATTTATGTGAATGTGTACATCTCAATAATTAAATTAGACTAAATGTCTGCAATTTTTTAATTTGAATCATGAATAAAAAATATTTTAATTTTTTAAATGAGGTATTTTTTAAATAGTTAAAAAAACTTGTTCTAAATATAAAAATAGCTTTAAACTTTTTAACATTTACTCTGATTTCGTTGTGTCACGATTTTGAGTCTGTAATTTGATATACAAGTTTATTGCAAACGAGTTAGTTGGGAAATAGGGTACATATGTAAATAATGGGTAATATTTTATTTAAAAGCTGTTTTGAAGCTAGTTTCAAGTTTTTAAAGAATTTTGATAATTTATAGATTGTGTACTGTTGATTTATTATTTCTTGTGCTGATTTCGCATTTATGACCCAATATCTTCGTAATAAAAAATTTACCAACGGCCTAATTTCATTATTTTTTACAAAATATTTGAAAATTAAGACTGTTTGAAAACTTCCAGATTTCTAGATTTCTCAGACATTGGCTTGCACTTAATGTTCATGCAAGTTTTTTACATGTTGTTAAATCTAGTTTAATAGTTATTTTTCCTTTAATGCGTGAACAATTTTTTTTTTTTTTTTGATGTTTTAAGACCATTGAAAAATGACAATTTCTGCCATTTTCTAAGCCATTCAAAAATAACAATTTCTCATAGAATCAATCCAATATTTCTAGTAAATTTGTTTTAAATAAAACATCATTATTTAAAAAATTTTTTTTTTATATACTGAGGCAATAAAGTAAGTTTAACGTTTCAGTATAATTCTCATGACATTTTTTTGTAGTTTTTCCTCAAATAGAAGCACAGTGTTCATAATGTCTCTATTAGTGAGCAATAATGGTTTGAAGGATTAACTATTTGGTCTTTTGTGTTAAATATTTGCATTTTCATATTCAGTTTCCTTTGCAATTTTACAGGTTTTAGTATTATAAAGTTAGTAATCTATTTAAATAACTAAGTATTTAGAGACCATTTAGGCTCCGTAGTAACAAAAATATCAATTATATAGTCTACAACCGTGTATAAAAGACCATGCATGTAAAGCATTGTTTAAATGAGTTAGATAGTGCTACACCTGCAATAAAAAAAAATGAAAGTTTTAGATATAGCCGAACTTAATTTATTTCTAATTTTAATATGATCACAACTAGGGATGGCACTTTAGCTTGTTTTGATGTGAAAACGCGAATTTACTTACGTTTAAAAGTAATTCGTTTTTGTTTGTTTTTTTACATTAATTATATAACGTGTAAAACTTAATTACAAAAGTTAGGTTTTTTAATGAGTAACAGTTACTTAAGTTTACATGTAAAAGTTATTTGCATTTTTACTTTTACTTGTAAGTGTAACTTACTTTAAATGGTAAGTCGTGTAAAGTAACCTACTTTGAAAACTTATTTTTTTTATATTTATGTAAAAAGTTTACATTGAAATGCAATTTATTTCTTAAAAAAATGTATAAAAAGTTATTTATGAAGCAAACTTACGTAATTATAATATTTAAAAAACTAAACACTTTACAAAGTAAAATAAAAATAAAAAATAAAAAAAAAACAACAAATTACTTTTACGTGTAAAAGTATCTTATTTTACGTGTAAAAGTATCTTATTTTACGTGTAAAAGTATCTTATTTTACGTGTAAAAGTATCTTATTAGCAAAAACAGCTTATATAAAAGTAATTTGAAAAAAATTGTTATTTACAATTACAAATAAAAGTAATCTTTCTCTTTGAAATTTTATACTTTACTTTGTAAGTAAATAAAATGTAAGTTATATTATTTACTTTCTCAAAGAATAGTCATTTCATGTTAATTTAACATAAATTTTGATATAGATAGCGTATTCAAATCCATTGCCTGTTTGAGGGCACTCCTGGGTAATACTCTAATGTATGTGGACAGTTTTTGTAGTGGGGCATCGGGAAAGGATTTTTTTCTCACGTATATCATAAAGAGTAGTTCTATTATAATTAGGGCAAATATAGTCAATATGCGGGTACACCAGTAGTGTAGAGACGGGCTCCCTGTCGCATGAGTGCTAATAAGGGCTGCTAAATAATCATTGATTTCTAATTTCTTTTTTTTTTGTTGAGCAGAAAAGACGTAATGGCCATAATGAAACTTTGTCGGGAAAGGAGAAGGGCATAATTTCTAAGCTATGGGTAATTCATGCATGTGTAAACCTTGACTAAGTCACTATTTGTTTGAGTGCGCTTTTTCTCTAATTTTTTTTCTTTGTATTTGCCTTTTCAATCAAGTATTTTGTTATGGTAATATGGCGCAATATAACATTTTTGGTATCCACAAGGACATCGACTGCTAAAACAGTTTTCAAATTATTATTAGTCATTTAAACTATCTGATATAATTTATATGATTAAAGGAATGTTTATCAAATATAATCTTTTATTGCGTTTTATCATATATAATCTATTTGAAAAAAGATGGTTAGGAAAGCTGGTCAATCTTCTACTATAGGTTGTGGGCACCCTAATAACCTCCTTTTTGTTGGTTGATGTCCAACCGCACAAGAATGATTAGAAAAAAAAATCTTATTCAATTAAAATAGTGCTTTAAAATAAAAAAAATTTTCAAGCATTGGTTTGACTTTACAAGATGTTGTTCGGCTATCAGTTGTCCCGGAATCTTGCGATTGATTTTTCACTACCTTTCAGACTCGCTAGAGCTCTGAAACTTCCAGCATTTGTGTAAATTTAATAAAAGTACATCTTAAATTTGTTTTCAGAGCCAACTAAAGAAATCCACATTTTTGAATTTTTTTTTTTGACTTTATCTTTCAGACTTTACTTTGATTTTACATTATCTTGATAGCATTTGTGTAGTCCCGATGAAATTTAACATGCATGTTAAATTTGTTTCCCTTGGCAAGGGGGCGAACCCTTTTTTTTTTCCCTAATATTTTTTTTTCTTTAAAGTTGGGGTTAATAACTTTTTGGAAAGAAAGATTTTCTACAAAAGCTTTGAAAAGGCATTTTTTTTTTTTTTTGATTTATGTGTTTTAGTATCAATTTTTTTCTTCGGGAGAAAATAGGTTAGTGACCCTGATAGAAATTTACCGTAAAAGAGCCGGGCATATTTGTAGCTATGCTATTGTTTATCGTTTCAGCGTGTTTGTTATCAGGGTCGTCCCTGAAGAGGTGTCTCATTGGAGGGGGGGGGAATCCTGATGTGCTTTTTGCCAACTAGAGACACACACACAAAAAAAAAAAAAAAAGGGTCCTCGACATTTGACATTTGCCAAAAATACTTCAAAACTTGCCAACTAAATGCTAAATGTACAAAAGTGCTTACTTAAATGCATATATAACAGATTGGAGGAAGGGGGGAGGAATACCCTCTTCACCCCCGTTCGGGAAGGCCCTGGTTGTAACAACCACTCTAACAAAAATGAAAATTAGTTTTTTTTTTTTTTTGTTAATTCATTAAACTGTTGTCTGGAATGAACTAATTTCAATTAGTCTATTCCAGACAACAATTATTCCTTTATTATTCTATTATCTAACAATTTTTCTAGTTAGTCATTTCCAGAAATAACTTTTATTTTGGTTAGATTGGTTTTTAACAACCACGCTGAATAAAGGAAGCCAAAATAAAAAACTAAAAAGAATAAAATTGCAAAATGCAGAGCCATTTCCACAGCAAAAACAATAAACAAGCAGTCTTTTAAAAAAAACTTTTAAATAACTGATATAAATAACATCAACATTAAATAACTGATGTAAATAACATCAATATTTAATAACTGATGTAAATAACATCAATATTTAATAACTGATGTAAATAACATCAATATTTAATAACTGATGTAAATAACATCAGGATTAATTAAAAAAAAAAAAAGTTAAAAAAGTAAAAGTAATTAACTTAAAAAAATTTATAATTTTTTATAACCACAACAACCACTTATTTTAATTTATTTAATATAGCGAATTTAGTAAGATGGTTTAAAAAAGCACAATTTTAAATTTAAAATTAAATGATCGATTGTGAAGAAAAGTGTCTTGATGTTATTTTTATCATGCAGATGAAATAATTTCAATTTTTTTTTTTTCAGTAAATTTTTGTTACTTTTTTTACTTTAAATTTTCAAAAATTTAAAGTAAAAAAGTTAACAAAAGTGCAAATCACAATATTTAAACAATCAGGTTCTAATCATATATTTAAAATCAGGCCCGTTGCAAGCTGTTTGTTTTTGTTTGAGAATTTAACTTTATGTGACGACATGGAGCAAACTCCAAACATTTATATATTGATGTTTATGTAAAGCTTTTCAAAAGTATTGGAGTCTGTTAACAATTAATCGGAGTCTGTTAACAATAAACCCCTAAAATGTTAACTTCCCTTGCATGCCATTAGTGTGAACGCGATGAGTTCATAGCATTTATATATACTTTTTTTTTTAACATTTTAAACTAAATTTAAGTTTATTAAAAATTAATTATTATGTATATTATATTAGTAAGTTATTAACAAGTTATTGTAATGTAATTATATCTTAGTTTTCAAAAGCTATGACCATATAAATTTTGATCAACCTCCCCAATTATTTTGGGGATTTAAAATATTATCATCAATTAAGTTATAAGTTCGTCTGACAATCAAATTCTGTTCCTCATTCAAAGTTCGGAACAAAAGTTAATTCACTTTTTTCGTGAATAAGTAATCAAATTACGCGTACTTAAAATTTGTCGATGAATAACGAAGTAAATTAAGTTTTTATAAGTGACTTTAGCCTACAAGATCATTTGTATTTTTCAAACAATATTATAATATTGTTCAAATTATTCTTATTTCTATTATTATTAATTTGATAAATATCAATTAATTTTTTTTTCAAATTTAATTTCGTCATTGATTTTTATTTTTATTATTACATAAAGACATTTTTTAATGCAGTGGTTGATTTTTAAATTTTAATTTTTCTAAATATGCCGTAACAAATTATCATTTTTCTTTTGTAAAATAGATGAATGGCGGAGGCAAGAAGAAGACCAAAATAGTCTTATTGCCCAGGGGTCGTCCATAAATTAAGTCACGCAGCTTTTGAAGTCTTTTTACAAATTTTGAGTTTTTTTTTTTTTAGTTATGCACAAAGGTTGTATTTTTGCTGTTGCGCACTTTTGTGCACCAATGGAATAAAGTTCTGCACTTGGACCATATGAAATTAAAGCGCAGAAAGTGCACTGCACATAGGCTGTAACAGCCGTAACAGTCCGTTAACAGGCTATAACTACTCCGTTAACGGATTGTATTCATTATTAGTATACACATCTACTAAATAAAATTAGGCGTAGTTGATTTTACAACCAACGTGGAGATACATCAACTCCCAGCAAACTTTCCATGCTTGGTCCATGCATGGGATTCATTGGCTGATGACCGGTACCACTGCGCCGGATATGCCGTTCATATTCTAATGGTTGGCCATGTTCGTTTTACGATTGACCGACTGTGCCGATCATGCCGATCTTAAAGAATGTTTGTAATTGAAACAAAAGTTAAGTTTGTAATTAAAAAAAGTTGCGTTATTTTTATAAAGAATTTTTAAATAAAATCTTAAAGAGTTAAAAAGTTCGTAAAGAATTAAAAAATAAAGATAAAAATGTTCAACTCTTTAACAAATGTCAGTTTCCTTATTACTTTTTATCGATTTCCATTTGCTATAATTTTATAGGAATTCATTAACGAATGATAAGAAATCTTTTATAGCAAAACGATTTGTAGTGTAGATTTAAGTAAATGTTTTTTGAGGTACCAAATCATTTATACTTTATTTTATTTACTTAAATATATAAAATAAATAAAATAATTTAAATATAACTTATGACAATATATTACATAATATCATAATATTTGATTTTATTTTAAAAGTTAGTAAATATTTTTTGAGGATCTCAAATCATTTATTTTTCATATTGGCTGCGTTCATAATATATTTTACATTAAGACCGCACCGATATATATATATTTTTTTTTTCGTAAGTTTTTGTTTTCATTTGACGTAATATATATATAAATTACATATTTATTTTCAAATACAAACAAGGCTTCTAAAAGAAGATCAAATGATCTTATCGTCAGAAGCCTTTTACAAAACAGAGTACATAAAGTATTATAAAAACGCCTTTTTACAATAAGAGAACGTAAAAAATTAACATAAAAATATTAAAATAGTACTTAGATAAATAGAAACAAATTGTCAACAAGTATAAAACAAAGATTGAACATTTCAAAATTATTATATATCATACTACAAATTAATAATATTCTAAGAAATTTTCAATAGAGAGAATGAGATCTTTTAATTTAATTTTAAAAACAGAATAAGTTAGGGGTAAGCCGAAGTTAGGCAAAATAATTTTGTTCCAGAGATGAGCTGCACGATAAGTGATACAGAATTGATTGAACTTTGTTCGACAGAGTGGTTTATTTAAATAGTTATTATTCCTCATGGTGTTAAACTTGCTTAAAGGTTTCAAAATAAAAAGTTCTTTGAAAATTAAAGGAGATAAATCATACTCCCACATATAAACAAAAGATAAATTTTTATATACGTTTAGTTTATAAACATTGAGGATTTTCATTTGATTGAAAAATATTGAGGAATTTGAGAACCGATCCGCAAAATTAATTACACGGATCGCATGTTTCTGACGGCGATGGAGACATTGTAACTTGCTTTGATCAGTACTACCCCAGGCAATAGTTCCATAACTTATATAACTATGAATAAAAGAATAATAAAGTTTAGTTAAATTATTTTTATCTAAATGAGTACGCGCCTTATATAGAATTCCAATACTTTTTGAAACTTTCGAGCAGACATAGTTAATATGATGTTTCCATGTGATGTTCTCGTCAATGAAAACCCCCAGGTATTTAGTTAGATAATCTCTTTTTATTTCATTATGGTCAATAAAAATTTTTGGTAAATTTTGGGGTAGAGAACGTTTTTTGGAGAGCGGGTGGAAAAAAATCCATTTTGTTTTGTTTACATTTAATGTTAATTTATTACTTTTAAACCATTTAGATATGTTTTGAAGTTCTTTGTTCATAACGGAGAATAGTAGGTAGATGTCACTGTTAGATACAAGTTCATGTCATCAGCAAACATAATACTTAAGAAAGATTTGATGCTTTATGCAAGTCGTTGATATATATTAAGAACAAAAGAGGGCCTAAGATGGAACCTTGCGGAACACCACAGGAAACATTTAAAAACTGTGTATGATTAAGATCATTACAAGAAACAAATTGTTTTCTGTTGGATAAATAACTTTGAAACCATTTACTAACTCTTTCATTTATTCCGTAATAATTAAGTTTATAAAGTAAAATATCATGATCCACAGTATCAAATGCTTTTGAAAGATCGATAAAAATTCCTAATGTAAATTGAGATTTTTCAAAAGAATTGGAAATCTCACGTACCAACTGAATAATTGCATGCTCGGTTGAGTTATTCTTCTTAAAGCCAAACTGATTGTTGTATAATAAATTATTTAAACTAAAATAATTAAATACTCTATTGAACATGATTCTTTCTAGTATTTTTGAAAATATAGATAAGATAGAAATAGGCCGGTAATTACTAATGTCAGATTTGTCACCACCTTTAAATAGTGGAATAACTTTAGCAATTTTTAATTGATCAGGAAAGACTCCTTGTTCGATTGATGATTTAAAGACTTTAAAAAGAATATATTTGAATTGTTCAAAGCAATCTAAAATTATGTTACCATTGATTTCGTCCGGTCCAACTGCTTTATTTTTTTTTAGTGTTTTAAAGGCTTTATCGAACTCATCAAATAGTAACTCTTTAGATAACTCATCCGAGTGAATGCAATTATCCATCGGTACTAGAAAATCTTTAAATGATGTTTCAGTGTTAGGAATTAATTTAGATAGTTTAGGGCCAATTTCAACAAAGAATTTGTTAAATTCATGAGCTATTGTTTGAGAATTAATTATATTATTGTTATCTACTTTGATCATGTGTGGCAGGGAACCTGAGCACGGTTTTGATTTACCGATAATTTCTTTTATTATTTCCCAGGAGCGTTTACAAGTATTTTTGGCTTTATTGAGAATTTTAGAATAGTAATGTTTTTTTAAGTTTTTTCGAACTTTTTCAAAAAGATTTTTGTAGTCTTTGTATATTTTCTCATTGGCGAATGATTTGTTTTTTAGATATTTTATGTATAATTTCTTGTTAACTTTTGATGATTTTTTTAAACCTTTGGTAATCCAGGGAGAATTAATGTTTTTTTGATTTAAAGTGTTTTCATGTAAAGGAAAATCGGCATCATAAACTGAGTAAAATGTATATATAGAAAAGGGCCGTATATAAATACATGTATAATAATATAAAACATGTTCTTAATAAACAAACTAAATATATAAATGTCGAGAAATAAAATTAATTCATAAATCTTCATAATCGAGTGGTATTTTATTCTTTATTTTTTGTCCACGATTTGATAATCGAATTCTTTGATCGTATTTTCAACTAATTGTTCTCTTTAATTATTTTATTATTCTCGCTCTCCAATTCCAATGACGTTGTATCACTATTGCATTCTTCAAACGAAAGAGTAGCTTGTCCTCTGTGCATTATAGCCACGTTATCCCGAGTCCGGCACGGAGCAGATATAGCGTAAACTTTTCTAAGGCTAATCTGATTTCGAAAAAGGATATGTCCATTGTGATTTAATTTTACTTCATATAATCTAAAGGCAACGCATTTCATTATTTTACCTCTAAGACTTCATTCACGAGTTACTTTGTTTTCAATTGCAACAGTTTGACCTTGTCTATAGACGTATGGTTCAAAAGCACCAATATTTTTAATAGTATTTTTTAGATTGAACTCTCTCTTTGATTATTTCTTTTGCAAATTTTGACTGTTCCTTATTTCGAGATTGAAACCTGGGTAAATTATCTCTCAGTTGACGCCCATGTAATAGTTCGGCTGGAGAAAAACCACATTTTATTGGAGTATTTCGTAAAATTAAGATACCTTTATAAATGTCCTCATTCAACATATAACATTTCTTTATCAACAGTTTTATTGATCTTACGGTCGTTGCTGAACCATTGGCATAAGGAGGCTACTACTTCTCGTGCATGATGTTTACATTTCTCTATTCCCAATTGATCTTCATGCAATTTTGAAAGAATTTCTTTAAACATACTAATTGGGATTATTATTCTATTTTGATATAATAAGAGTCCATCAATTTTAACTATTTCAACTTTAAAATCCCAATAAGGTTGGAGATTCGCCGGACAGAGTTTTGTAAATTGGCCATCCAGAAATGATACTTTCTTGCAATTGGTTTAAAGTTTATCTTCTGCAGTTTTTTGCTTAATTTCTTCTCAACACAGCTCTCTGTATAGGATACTTTTTATTATTGAATTAACATACACATTAAGATCATTTTCTGCAATCTCATCTTAATTTGTAGGATTAGATATAGGTGCACGAGACATTGCATCTTCATCAGTAATAGCCTTGCCCGCAACATACTCTGCAGTAAATGAAAATCCTAATAACTTCATTTTTAAATGTTGTATTCATGGAAACATATCAATAAGTGAACGATAATTTGATATTGGAATTAATGGTTTGTGATCTGTTTTTAGTATAAAATTTAGCAAACCATAATAATATTTTGATATGCGTGCACCCCCATGTTACTGCTAACATTTCCGTTTCGATTGGATAACCCCTAACCCTAACCCTAACCCTGATTAGTTTCAGAGCAGCCGTGGCGCAGTGGTTAGAGTTCTGGCTCAGAACCAGAAAGTCCCGGGTTCGATCCCGGCTGAGCCGAATAAGCGACATTGGTAAGGAAGGAGGCGTGAACTTCTAGTTAAATGCTATCCCGCGGTGCTCAGTGATAAGACCGCAAGGACTTCTGGGAGCACGAAGAGAAAAATAAAAAAAATAAATAAATAATAGTAATTTTTTTCAGTTGTCGCAAGAAATCTAGATGCACAATCAATTGGTTTGTATATACCATTATGATTCTGGTAAACTATTACAATTCATCCATTTAATAAACTTCCATCTGTTATTACTTTTACAGGTTTTTAAACATAATAGTGTGACAAAATGGGTGGATTGGTTAATCTATTTTTTATCTCATTAAATGCTCTGGTATGATTTTCGGTCCAAAACCATGCTGATCTCAAAAGACCTCGCAATGGTTCAGCTACTTTAGCCAGTGGTAGATTGAATTTTGATAATTGCTGAGCCATACCTAGAAAACTACATGAAGACGTAATATTTGTTGGTTTTGGAAAACTTTTTATTGCTTCAACTTTTTTAGTCAATTGTTTTACTCCCCCTGCTGAAATTTTATGATCTAAAAACTCCACTTCTGTTTGATCAAAATAAACATTTCTCTTCATTAAGGGTAACTCCATTTTGAGCAAATCTATTTAGCAATGCTACAAGGTTTTTGTTGTATTCCATTTCTGTATTTCCGAAAACTAAAAATTTATCCATACCTTTACCCACTCCTTTTAGACCATCAATAACTTGATCCATTTTTTTACTAAAAATTTCAGGGGTAGGTGATGTTAACCCAAATGGACCACTCGTTAGGCCCATAAGGTATCGTAAATGAACATTTTTACTGACTTTCAATATCCATTTGTAGCTGCCAGTATCCTGAGTTAGTGTCTAAATTCTGCCATATATTTACATCTATTTCTAAGTTGGGCTAATGTATTGTCTACACTTGGCAGTTCATAGAATTTACACTTGGTGTCTTTATTTAATTGTGTTAAATCAATACAGATACGAAGTAGTCCATTTGATTTTTTCACAACTACTATTAGATGACATCATTCTGTAGGTTAATCTACGATTTTGATAACACCCATCTCTTTCATACGGTTCTAGTAGTGGAACGCTACTCGTTGTAGCGCTCCAATGTGGTATGGTGTTGTATTTTCTTGTGTTGTTATATGTACAGGGTCACCTCATCCTTTGAATACTGAAGGGAACTATTCTATAATGTTACTTTTTGATTTTGAAATCATAGCACACATGAATCGTTTAGGAATGTCTACTTTAACTAGGTTAAACTTTTGTAAGGCAGGTCTTCCTAAATTAGTTTGCATATTATCGCAAACGTATATTAATTAATTCACTGTTCTGATCGTTTATAGAGAATGATTTTTGAAAGTATCCAAAACAATTGAGTTGCTTATCAGGACCTATTAGTTGTTTATTAGTAGTGTATAAATGTTTAATTTTAATTCCAAATTTTTTTAAATGGTTAGTTTCTATAACTGTGACCTCAGCGCCTGTGTCAATTTTAAATGTTATTTTTCCATAATTTATTTTTAATTGAATTTCCCAAAGTCTGTCTGCACAATTTGCTCCAACTCTTCCTAAAAACAACGCACCTTGATAATCAATCAGGAATATTTGGTTTTGCTTTTAGACAAACTGAACTATTTGAAAAGTGATTCATAATGTTACAGTCTTTGCACTTTTTACCCCATGCTAGACATGATCCCCGAATAAAAGGATGATTTTTTAAACAGAATTTACATACCAATGAATTAAATTTAAAATCTCTATTACCGCTGTTCTGTGTGGGTGAATTAAATTTGTTTTTACTGTACAATTGTTTTCCAATACGGTCTTCACTTTCATTGTTATTATTTCGCAATTCAGATACACCATCTTGTGCTTTTTCTGAAGAAGCCACAAATTTTATATATAATTAATAAAAAATAATTTTATTTTTTCGCTTGTTGTGAGACTTGCTCAAAGTGGTGACTTTTTAATATAAACTTGTATTGATTAAGCATTAACAAGATTTGGATTTTTTAGTTTATACTTATCTTTACAGTTTATTTTATATTTTATTCCTTCGTTTACTACACTTATTTTTATTTATTTTGATTACAATTTTATACTTATTTTACGAGTTTGACCTGACATTTTGTGTGACTGAATTGTTAGAATAAGATTGAATGATGTTAGCTTAAAAATGTAATCAAGAACAAAAAAACTAGATAATTAAAAAGGTAAAATGAAGATAATACAATATTGTGAGTGAGTTAGTTTTTTAATCTATAGATAAGTTGTATAAATATATTGCTTTAAGTAAGTTTAGTGCTTTAATATCTATTTATTATTAGAAATTAGGTGAAAAACTGTTTAAATGACTTTTAAATCACCTGGCACATTGTCAGGAGAAAAAGATTGCAGTTAATTTAAAGGTCGAGTAGTAGTATTGAGCGTTAGCACATGAAGACACCAAATAGTAATGATGATCTTTCTTTATGCTTTTGCTTTATTTCTTTGCAAGGTAAACGTGTTTAATTTATTGAAATCTTTTATTGAAATACAGAATATTTACAGTTACATTTGTGTAGATCACAATGTGTTTATAGTTTTAAGATAATTGGAATACGTTTTTATAATTTTTATATGTAGTATTTTATTGAGAGTATTTTTTGAAACAACACGATTATCTAATGTTATCATGAAGTCAATGAGTTGTGAAATGTTGGACAAACAACGTAAGATATTAGTTTTATATTGCATCCCAAGAAATTTCATTGATATAGAAATTGGTATATAAAATAAAAGGAAATAACAACAAAAATCTCATCAAGTATATAAATATATACACTAGATGACTTTTTGTTGTTGTTTTCCTTTTTTTTTTTTTTTTTTTTTATTACTTATAATATGTAGAAATATTTATTGCTTAATTAATGTAGAAGAGATAAATCTATTACTTTCTTATTTAACCTTATTACTAACTTTTATAGTTTATTTTACAATTACTTTTCTTTGAGCTACTTGCTTAATTTTAAACTTATTATATGATTTCTTCACTTTTGGCTATTTTTGGGTGACTTGGTTGTAATTGCTAAATCTATCAGCTTGACAGGCAGAAAAATATGGATATCGAAAAGTACTAAACGTTAGTTCATGCAAGCATCAAATTGAAATGATGGTAGAAATTTAACCGTTCGCTAACCTTAAACTTTTACATGTGTTGTATTGCAAGACAACTTTATTGAAACTAAAATATTTGGTTATACAAAACGTATTGCTAAAAGGTCTGTGTATTTATAGTTTAAAATATCCCACATTGCATTTTATATCACCTATGCGACTTTTTTAGGTAGGCAAACATCACTCCGCTTCACCTTTTTCATCCTGACTTGTTTTACTTTAAAATCTTTCGCTTAAAATTTTGCATTTGTCTCCCAAAGTCTCTTTTAACATTTATTGCTATTTATAAAAGTAGCAATAAATGTTAAAAACAAACAAAATGAACCATAGTAGCATAAAAAAGGCAATGGCAAAGCATCGGCTAAACGCCGTTTGAAAAACGACTGCCAGGCTTAGACCATGCCTTAAACGGTGAGCAAGACTTGGATTGGACCTTGTTTGTCGGCCGATGGTGGGCCAGTAATAACGCCGATGGTGGGCCAAGCATGGCGAGTTTGCTGGGCTGAGGGTTTTGGTTTGGTCAGGTACTCTCTTAATTAAAAAGAAAGTCTTCTCTAGATTTAAAACCCAAAAAAAAAATGTTGTCACAAAATTGAGACCTCCCTCCCCCTCGTAACAAATTATCGCAATATCGCCTAACAAACCACCTCACCCCCCACCCTAAAGCGTGACGTAATTTGTGGACGACCTCTAAGCCGCTAAATATCCGTATATAATAAAGTCATTAAAAACTCGTCATTAAAAATGGATGATCATGTATTTTTCTGAAGTTTGAGTTTAATAAGTTATTTTAGTTGACAATTATAGTTTTGTATTTTTGGGGAATATGTCTAAAAAATTAATATATATGTAGCTGAAGTACCAAATTCTCCTGTTTTAGTATGTTATTTTAGAAAAAGAGAAATCATTTTCTAAAATAACATACTAAGACAGAAGAAATATTGCATAAATAACAGAAATATGAATAATTTTTTTTAAACATATAAATAAAATGGTTTAAAAAGCATTATCCATAAAAATGTAAATTAAACAAAATGCAAGATTTAATTTTAAATTGATTTAAATACAAGTATTGCGTGGTATTATACCACGTCAAAAGCAATGTAAAAAGTAGGGTTGTTCACTTTTGCAAAAGTTGAGTTTTCGTTTAAAAAAAACTTTTTGAAACTCTATTTTTTTTCGGTAAGTTTGAAACGGTTTCTAATTACTTAATTTTGAACTGAAATGAATTTCGCTTTACGAAATCCACGATATTCTACCGATGCATTTTTTAATTGTCGAAATCCTAAAATAGCTCCAAAATTATTTTTCTTTTCAAAAAAATTGCATCAAAATATATTTACATTTTTGAAAATTAATTCTATAATTTGTACCGAAATATTTTTATATTATCGAAATTCTAAAATTGGCACCGAAACAATTTATCACCTATAATTTGAATCGAAAAATTTTAATGCTATCGAAATCTTAAAAATGGTACCGAACCAATATTTCACTTTCGAATCTCTTCAATTTGCACCGAAATATGTTGATATTATCGAAATCATAAAAACGGTATCGAAATAATTTTTTAATTTCGAAATTCTTAAAATCACTTTAAAATATTTATGTTATCACATTAATTCTAAAAACTGAAATTTAAATGAATACTTATAATAACAAAAAATTTAAAATCGGACAAATTTGCAAAACGAATATGTAACGTTGTTCTAAGGGCCTGTTCGTATTTATGAAAAATTTTCTGCCTCGGAGAGAAAAACAACAATAATTTAGTGTAATGTTGTTTGTTTCCGAGATGTATTCGACTTAGATACGATAACCTTAGGAGCGATTTTTATATCTAGAAAAGTTGAGAACACACACGAGGTAAAAAGATTTCTCACCTTGCATGTGTCGGATGTATGTTAATAGTGAAATTATAAAATAAATATGTAATTATTGTGTTAATTGTGAAATTGTTTAATAAATATGAAATTATTTTCTTATTGTTGTGCTAAGAGTAGACGATTTTTTGTCTCGCTATTTTCTGTAACGTGATTTTTTTGCTAATGCATTTTTCTATACACCGGAACAAATACGTTGCTTTGGCCTTTCTTTGATCTTAGACACAGACACACTAAAATATTACATAGTTTTTTCTAGTTTTATTTATAGTTGTTCTTAAAAATTTTAGTTTAGAATTAATTCAAATTTTTACAATTGTAATAAAGCGTGTACGCGAAATAAATGTGAAAGAGTAAATAGGTCATTTTTTTCAGAGGTTGTATTAAAATATTTCTAATTGTGTTGGTATTTTGTTGGCAGCATGTAACAATTTCAAAAAAATGTTTTAGTTTTCTCATTTAACTTAAAATAAGTTTTAAAAATGACAAAAGAAGAAGACGTTAGAAAAAATATTTTGCACAAGTATTATGGAAAATATATAAAAAAAAGCTATAATTCAATTGCAAAAAAGTTGCAAGTACATCCTTACACCGTTAGTCCATGTTATTAAACGTTTTCCCAAACAAATTCGATTCAACGCAAATCTAGTAACGGAGGAAAGAAGGTTTTTCAAGATACAAAACTGGTTAGAAAACTGATTAATAGTTTTATGAATAATCCAAGCCTCTCACGTTGGGAACGCGCAAAAAAGAAAGGATTTTCTTACAGTTTTAATGTAAAATTTAAAAATAAACATTTTTTCAAGCTTTCAAATCACATAAAGTTTCTAACCTTTCTGAAACTAAAAAAAAAAAGTACAAGAACCCGCTGAAAATAAGTTTTATGACAGTTAAAATTGTGTCTAAAAGCGAACCCTACAAACTGCCTATAATTCAAAATTATTGTAAAGTACTGGGTAATTATTAAGCTAAAAATGAAAAAAAAAATAACTGCGCAGATATGTTAAAGATTTAAAAATGTCATTTAAAAACATGAATAACAATCAAATAGTTTTGATTGTTATTCTGTGCGCATGCTTATGTGTACCACCAAAGCAAAAGTTCGGAATTTTATTAGATGTCCACAGGAATAAGCAATTTCTTTGAATTATTTTATCTTCTTATATTACTGTATTAAAATCAATACTTAGTTCTAAATAAAAGTTGAAGAGTACCTTTTATTGAAAATGTTTAAAAAATTTTTTCTGCCATATTTTTTAAACTAACTGTTTTTGGCTAGCGTTTTAGCATAGTGATACAACTACAGTGTGAAAGTTAGCATAAACTCTTTAGAGTTTATGCTAACTTTCACGCGCGAACATAACGTTCGATCCCCATCGCGTACCTGGTAGTACCGCGCTCAACTTGTTTCTCCACGCAGCGGCCTTGTTCGTCAAGGTTTGTGTTTCGGATATATAGAGTTGAGAGAGGGTTATAACCACAATTAGGTAGCCTCCTCATCTGTAGTGGCCTTCTGGGCCTTGGGAGGTGAATTAACAAAAAAAAAAGACGTGTTTTTTTTGTTTCAACGTGTGAGGCTAAAAGGTGTCAAGACAAAACGTTTTATTCCAACTGAGCATGCCATTATTCAAATTGCACGCAACATCTCCAAATTTTTTGAAAAAGCTCAATATGCATTAGGTATTTTTATAGATCTATCAAAAGCATTTGATACGGTTAACCATAATGTTTTAATACAAAAAATGAAATATTACGGTTTAAACAATAATGCTTTAGCGTGGTTTAAAAGCTATTTAACAAATCGTAAGCTAGAAGTGTATAGTAATGATAGCGTTCAAAGTGGATCCTTAAATATAACCTGTGGTGTTCCACAAGGTTTTATTCTTGGACTGCTGCTATTTCTAACAATCTGCTATGTCAACAATTTTAAAAAAGCCTCTAACCTAATGAGTATTATTTATGCAGATGACACCAACTTATTCCAGTCACACACTGATGTTTACAAGCTTTTCTCAACAACTAATAATTAACTTATAAACATTTCTAAATGGTTTAAATGTAATAAATTAACGCTTAGTACAAACAAGACTAAATGGATTCTTTTTCATTCCCTCTCAAAAATAAGTTCTTTACCAGATATTATGCCTCAAATTTCTATTGATGAAACTATAATAAAAAGAGATTCTGTTATAAATATCTTGTGTTTATCTTGTTGACAATATTACCTGGAAAAACCATATTAATCATATAAGTACCAAAGTATCTAAAAATATTGGTACTTTGTATAAATCCCGATCTTAACTTAAACAAAAAAGTCTTACACAGCTCTATTACTCACTTATACACAGCTATATAAATTACGCAAATATTGCATGGGGTAGTATCGAAAAAAGTAAACTACAACGTCCTATATCGTCGACAGAAACATGCAATTCGCGTAATTAATTATGTGGATCACATTCAAAACCTTACTTTGATGAAATGAAAATACTTAATATCTACAAACTTAACGTCTTTAATGTTTTATGTTTTATTTATATGTGGAAAAACAATTTATCCCCACCTACTTTTAACGACCATTTTACATTGAAACTTACTAATAAGTACTCACTAAGAAATAAAGATTTGCTAAAAAAACCATTTTGTAGAACAAAATTTAATAAATTTTGTATTAATTATTGAGCACCTTACCTTTGGAATAAAATAGTTCTGCCTAATTTTGATCCTTTTATCCGTTTTTCTGTTTTTAAAATTGAATTAAAAAACTTTATTCTTGCTATGGATGACATTTTAAGTTACTATTAATTGGAAATATAAACTTGATTTATGAGATTTATAGTAATATTTATATTAATAGATTTATTTTCTTTAAATTATAACAGATCTATGAAATTTAATTATATGGATTTTTATAACAGATTGTGAGAACTGTTATTACAGATACGTGGTTATTATTATGAATATCTTATTATAGATTTATTATTACGGCCGTTCTTTGGATTTTTATTTTCAGTTTTTATAACATGATTTATTGTATTATTTTATTTTTCAAAATTGGTAAAGGTTCTGATCATAATACTTTTTATTTTTAGAAGCCTTGTTTGTTTACCACTGTTCCAAAAAAAGGCTTCCCACCCAAACCATCTGACCCAGAGAAACCCTCTTGAGGGATGATAGTATGTACCTAGAAGATCAAAAAAATATTTAACTCAAAATCACTGATTGGCGTCCGAGAGAGAAAATTGCATTTTTAATTTATACCTAAAATTTGAAGGACCTATGGAAGAAATTTATTAATTTTTATTATTCAAAAATATATTTTCTAACATAAATTCATAAAACAATCACAAAAGATTGAAAAGGTAATAAAATGAGAAAATACTACTTTTCTTTCTTTGACAAGCTTAAAAATTGATCGCAATTCTGAATTTAATTCTAAGTTTTCATTCTTCATATGTGCTTGCTGTTAAGATCAACCAGATAGTTGGTCAAGTGCTCTGCATATTGAGGATGACCAGGAAAACGCTTGAATCTTTGCCAATGGAGCTTAAACTCATGATGTAGTGCTTCTGTCCCTTGTTCACTGAAGATGCCTAGAGAGCATTTCCTTCTGTTGATGAAATGTTGAATGTGGTGAAAGACTGTGTGAACTTTCGGTGTTACAGATGGCCCATCGAGAGCAATGTAGGATTCCTTGAAAGTTTGGATTTTTTCAGAATTGTCTTTGTCAAGTTCATTGCCAAAGCATGACTCTATAACAGCATTGAATTTTCGCATTGTGTCAACGTAGCAAAAAACTTGAAATGCAGACTCTCTTTCAGCTAGCTGTTGAAGTAAGTCAATGTTTTTTAGGATCTTTCTGCATTCTTGTCCAGCCAACTGACCACTATGGTATGGCTTAATTTGAATGTGTAGTGCAGAAAGCCACTTGTCAACATTAGTCCCAGAGTATTTGAGTGACTTAAGCAGATGGTTCACAACTCCTAATAGCAGATGGAGCTCCATTGGAGGAATAAGGTCAATAAGGAGAGAATCATCAGGAAGACTGATAATTGGAGAATGAATAGTGTTGTTAAACCTTTTTTCTTTTTTGCTTTCACCCCCAGAGGCAATAAAAGCTTCAAAGTTTTTCTTGACAGAACCAAAGGCTCGAGGAGTTCCACAGCTTCTAAGATTCTTTGCATCAATGTCACACCATGTACAAGGGTGTGAACTACATGTGACTGAATTCCACAAATAATGTTTGCAAGTTTCATGTCACAAGACAAGAAGAAACTTATTGGGTGCACTTGGACGAGTTCTAAGATTGTTTTCACATTCTCATTGGTTTCTGGAAGTTTCTCACAAACAGCAAGTAAAAGCTGCTTTTTGACACTGGAATCTTTTGCAGTTTGATGAGTCAGAAGTCTTTTAGTGACATGTTGTGGGTTTTGTTGCAAATCAATAACACCCAAACTGATTTTGAGAAAACCTTCTTCCCATCTATACCCACTTTCACAAGGTGGTTTTGAGAAATGTTTCTTTTGAGTAGAGTTTTTTCTAGAAGAGAAAATGCAATGTGCAACTACTTTTGATTCTGCTGATTTGCTTTCTGATGAAAACAGAACCTCAGTGTGAGTTAATTCAGATGCAAGTTGTCGCTTAAAAGACTAAAAGTTAGTTGCAAAATTTTTTTTCTACAATGCAGGTCTGTGACAAATTGTTCAAGGTTGAAACCAGTTTGTGCACTCCAGAGTTAGAAAGACCAGTGTTCATTTGTACTTTTGCTAAGTCTTCAGCACCAAGGACTTCTTTTTCTAGAAAGAGGCATTTGGATCGTGATGAACCTTCAAATAAATTACAAAATTTGGTCAAGATTCTCAACTATTATACAAACCAATTATATTTCTTATTATTTACCTTGAAGGACTGGAAATGGACTGCTTCCTTGCGCTTGTTTGAGACGAATTGTTCCATGTGGAGATGCTTCAGATGAAGAAATGACTGACACTGTAACTGTTTGAGCAGCAAGTCTGTCCTTTGATGTGACTTCAACCAAGTTCTTGTATAAAGTACTCTTTGTACATACATGAGCAAAACCACAGCCAATGACTGAAAAGCATTTTCCACATCTTTTCTACAGTATTTTGAGCTTTTGTAACCTTAGCTGGTCCTAGGTTGGATAAGTTTACAAGAAAAGTAGGCTTAGTTTTTCCAGATAGTCTTACAGTTGATCAAATCTTGCAAACACAGGTTGAAGTTCTGGTCAGTGTTTTTAGACTGATTGAATTAAAGTTGTGAAGTTCTGGCAAAGTGACCTTCTGACCTTCATCACATCTTCTAAGTGATGATCTACAGGCCTTACATACACCAAGAAGGACTCTTGGGTCTTGAAAATCAATCTGTTTCTGTAAAATAACCTGTGATCTGTGTTTCATATTGTCAGTCAGTGCTCTAGAAGCCCTGTTTGAAACAAAGAAAGCAGATACATTTTCGGTTTTCTTCATGAGTCTTCGCCCTATCAGGCATTTTGTCATGAAAAACTATTTTTTTTTTTAATAAACACATATCTAAAAAACACAAATGCAAACAAATATATACATGTCTTTTCCCAGAATTTTACGCGACTTTTAGGTTTGTGTTGCACTACAAAACTCCGAAGGCTTTGTTTGCTTAACTCCAGAAAAAAAATTAAAAAGATTTTTCGTTTTTTTTGACGGTGAAATAGTTTGCATTGTTTTTTATGTATGTAGAGTTACTTTGACTTAATACAGAATTTTTTTTTAATACAACTGATTTTATTTTCTTTGAACCTTTTTATTTATAGCATAGCTTTAAATGCAATTTTCTCTCGGGACGCCAATCAGTGATTTTGAGTTTAATATTTTTTTGATTCTCTAGGTACATACTATCATCCCTCAAGAGCGTTTCTCTGGGTCAGAAGGTTTGGGTGGAAGCCTTTTTTTGGAACAGTGTTGCTCTTGTAAAATATTGTATTTATTTTACGGTAAATGTAAACAGGAAAAAGAAAAAAAAAAGAAACAAAAAATAAAAGATAATAAAAAAATTTCAGTGGAAATGTCACGATCACGACATCGTTGCACCAATTGTTTTATGTAAATACAAGCATTTTTTTATTATTGATACCGCTGTGTGCCAGATTTCTATTTAATAAATATTTGTTGATAACTAATTGAGTTTTTATACTTAAAAGAAAAGTGAGAAATTAAAATAATAAAAAATAGACCATTATCGTAATAACGATATAAGGCGTATAAAGCGGAGTTAAAACGCTTATAGAGTTTTGCGATATAGATAAAGGAAAATCATACTAAAAATTCTTACAAAATAAAACTGAATCCCATATGGAACTTTCACCAAAAAAAAAATGCTTCTAATCTCCCAATTTGCTGACTAGTATATCGAAGTCCTATTTTAACAAATGAACATACCTAAAAAAAAAAAACCCAATTTACCGACTAGATTTTTGAATGGGGTAATGTCACCGTCCTACTTACCTACCACACATACACTTCACGCCGGCCTTGACTACATCTAGCCATCAATATTCAATATTTATATAATACATCAATATTTAAAAGGAGTTGGAGATTTTGAGAATTGGTCCTAATTTTTATTAGGATAAAAAAAATTCTCATTTTTAACCCCCAATTTTATATGGTCATAATTTTTTAACGCTGAGAGATAATAATATGAAAATTAAAATTTATAAACGAATATAAGTCTAGTTAAGAACAGTACAAAAAGTATTTTATTAACTTGGTGCCTCTTTCATTTGAGGTGGGGGGCGTGGCTGGGGGTGGGAATGAAGTTAAAGGGCTTTTTCGTTCCCATTCTCCAATCATCGCAATTTGTTGCAAGGAACCATTATTTGACATAAGTAAAAACATGCAAATGTTTGGAATTTGCTCCATGTCTTGATGTTAGCTAACTCCAAAAAATCCTGGATCCGTCACTAATTTCAATAATAAATTATTCCGGTGATAAAAAGTATTTTAAAAACTAAATCATTTAACAATCGCAGGATTACACCAGTAGTAACAAACCATATGAAAAAAACAATGATAATAAGATGTATTAAAGTTAAAATATAAAAATTATTTATATTAGTAAAATCGGAATAACTTTTTTATGACTTAGGCAAATAATTTTCATTTATAACTTTTTATTTTAATTACTTTTTTTTTTTTTTTTTATTTACAGTCGTAACTTATAAAAAAATAATTACATGACCGGGGCTAGAAGAAAACAAATTTAGTCTTATCAATAAGCCCCAAAAAATGCGTCATTACTAGACAAAATATAGTTTGACAATAAAATATAGTTTGAATGTATATATCTCTGATATATATTATAAAAGAAAATTTAAATATATCGCATATCGTTTAAAATTTATAATTTTTCAAAAAATAAGATATAAACAATTGCTTTGTAAAATAAAAGAAACAAAATTTATTAAAATATTAAATGACAAAAATAACATTTAAGAATTGGTTTGAAAAATAAGAAGATATGATTTTATATAAAAACATTTTATTGGTAGAGCATTTTATAGTTTAACTTATTTAATTATACTTATAATACTTTTCATTGCCAATTAAGTAAAAGCAAATAAATAGTATAAAATAGAAGTAAAAGATTAATAAATAACGCAAAAATAAAAAATAAATTTCTCAAAAAGAAGATTATCATTTAAAATGATAAAAATATATGTACAATTATTGATTAATTATGTATTAATAATCTAAAGTAATTAGTTAATTAACTATTAATTATTGATTTCTAATATAAAGAAGTTTTATTAGAAAAAATTTAACTAATTTTCAGTTAACAAAAGTAATTGCTTAAGTTTTGTTTTGAATTCGTTTAAAGAATATTTAGTTTTCATTTCATTATTTAATATTATGTTCCACAACTTTGGTCCTCGGTTTACAATAGAGAATTTAGTAGTGGAATAATAAGTTTTGGATTGAATGTAGTTGTATTTTGAAAATCTAGTAGGGTATATGTGATTTATTTTTTCAAAAATTGAATAAAATAAGATTGGTAATATATTTTTATCAAGTTTGAACATGAAAATAAGAACTTGATAGAGGTTTATTTTATATACATTTAGGATATTGAGTTCATTAAATAGTGTTTGTGTGATCTACGTTTGAAATTATCTACTGTGTGATCTACGTTTGAAATTATAAATTAGAAGCGATCTACGTTTGAAATTATCCTTATAGCCTGTTTTTGTTTGCTAAGCAATTTTTTTATTTTCGTCACGTTAGTGCTACACCAAGCAATGTTCGCATAACTTAAGTAGCAATGAATAAAAGAAAAGTAAATGTTTTTTAAACAAGATCGATGTATAAATCCGCTTTGCTTTGTACATTGTACCTAAATTTTTTGATATTTTATCTTCAACTACACCTATATGTTCCCTCCAGGTTACATTTTCGTCTAGAAACACGCCTAAAAACTTTATTGATTGCTCTCTCTTAATGTTTGGAATAATATATTGATATCTTTATTGGAATAAAACAAGCTGGTATCATCTGCAAATAAAATTTTATTTAAAATGTTAGAAAATTTATTTAAATCGTTTATATAAACAAGAAATAGAAGTGGCCCTAAAATTGATCCTTGAGGAACACCACATGTAACTGCCTCATAATTAGTTTTTCCTTCATCATAAACTATATACTGCTTCCTATTAGTCAAATAACTCTCGAACCAGGACAAGTTAGTATTTTTTAAACCATAACTTTTGAGTTTCGATAGAAGGATTTGATGATTGGCTGTATCGAAAGCTTTACTTAAATCGATAAAAAGACCAAGGGTATACTTGCCTTCATCAAACGATTTAAATATGTCTTTTCATTTGTGAAAATAAATTACTTTAACTACGCACTTCTAAAATCAACTTTATATAATTAAATTTCAGATACAATGTAATTATTATTACTATTTTAAATTAATTTAATTTTAATTGTAAATATATTTAATATTATACATTTAAAAATGACTTTTTTACTTAAAGGAAGTAAAAGCTCTATCCCTTATTTAACCTGAGCCCATAATTTTGTTAAACCAAGTGTATTAGCTGTTGTAGGTTTAAAACTATTTTTAGAATTAAAATAAATTTTGAGGGTAAAGAAGAAAACAGAATCCGATAAAGTTAGTATGATTTGAGACAATTCCCTGCACGTACTCCCCAACAGTAGAACTTTGCATGAACTTTTGACTTAGTAGGCGTCCGCGCTACAAAAACTTTTTGTGGATGACTGAATTTTTGTAATTCACTAAACTCAAAAAATATTATTTTAATCAAAACCTTTTTTTTTTCGAAACTAATTTAACTTATCGAAGTTCTTTTTTTTCTTTGAAATTTAATTACCTTCGTAAAACTTGTTTGTTTTCAAAAACAATTTACCTAATCGAAATGGTATTTTTTTTCGAAACTAATTTAACTTTTCAAAACTTATTTTTTTTTTTTTCGAAATTTATTTAACTTTTCGAAATTCAACTTAAATTTCGAAATTAATTTAGTATATTTTTTGTTTTGAAATTAAAATGAATTTTCAAAATTAAATTTAAGTTTTCGAAATTTTTTTAGCTATTCGATACTTTTCGAAAGTTTTTACAAAATCCGAAAAAAAAGCTTTTTATCGATGACGTTTTAATCGAAAATTTTCGCAAGTTGTGTTTTCGAAAATGAACCCTTGTAAAAAGTTTTCATAAATTGAAAATGCGGCGATTCCTTTTATCCCCAAACGGCCTAGACTTACTTAATCAACAGCATCTTTAACTATTAATAATAGTTTAGTACCGTGAGATCTTTTACTGTGTTGTTAAAAATCAATTAACTCATTCAAAGACTTTATGGTTAACCAATAATATAATGATGTTTACGTGCGTAAATTTTGAGATGTAATAGGCTAAGTGAATAATAAAAAGCAAATGCTTTTACTCAGTAAAAGGTCAGCTTTATGTGAATAAAAATTTTAGCAATTTTGCTTAAGTTTTTATTCACGTAAAGCTGAGCAATTACAGAGTAAATCGCTTAACTTTACGTAAATAAAATTTGTGACAAACTGCTGAAGTTTTTATTCACGTAAAACTGACCCATTACTGAGTAAAAGCCATTGCTTTTTTTATTTACCCGGCCTATTATAAATATACAAAAAACCAATGATTTTGGTTAATAAATATACTTTTGGTAAATAAAACATACTTAAGTGCCAAACTTAAGTATGTTCTTGTTTATATCACATTAGAATGTTTAGGAAATGTTGAAACAACTACCTTTTTTGGTTTGGGTGTTAACTTTATATAACCATACCCTTTTAATTTTGAATTTTAAAACCTGTTGACTTAAATTTAGTGTAAGAAAACAAAAATAATAAAAATAACTAATTTGTTGCCCTCACATTTGGAATCGGGATGGTAAATTTTTTAGGGTATTTTTGTATCCAGGTTCCAACCACCACAATTTTTATTTCTTAATCTACTTATAAATCGTTTCTAAGCTACAGCTCGGGTTATAGGTATGGGGCCGTCCATAAAAGACGTCGCCATTTATTAGGCCTTTTTGACCCCCTCCACCTCTCATTTGTCACCGATTGTCCTTTTTTCCAATACTCCTTTCCCCCTTAAAAAGGACGTTATATAATTAAGCCCCTCCCCTCCCTTCCCTACAAATATCATTTAGAATCTGATTAGGTATTTCCACGTATGTTTTTGTTCTTTTACCTTTCTGAAAAAAAAAACTATTTAATATTACTTTAGACTTATCCGACGTATTAAATTTAATCAAAGTGTGCCATGGGAACTTGTCTCACTCTTCATCTATCCAAGGATTTTTTAAGTTTTTTTATTTTTATTTTTATTTTTTTGTACACGTTTTATTTTACAACTACAAAGTAATTACAAGTTACCAATCACTGATTGGAAGTAGAGATATACAAATTTAAATCATAAATATAAAGTTCAAAATATTTCGAGCCATGAATAAAATAAATAACAATTACAACAAGATAATAACGTGTAAGTAAAAATTATCCGAGAGATATCTCTATATTACTCCAATTAAAATAAAAAAAATTAAAAATAAATTAAAATAAGTGATCGTCAATTGATATGATTGGAATAGAGCAGTCCTGTTCGTCTGAAATAGTTGAATCATTCGGAATATGAAGGTCCTCCGTTTCAATTTCGTCCTCATCAAACCATTCAACAAAGGCCGCGTTTTCTTCTACTGCAATTACGGTCATTAACTCTCTTTTGCGCTTGGCGGCAATGCGAACTGGCCTGACTAGAAAAAGAGTAATAGTTATTCGATTAATAACTTTGGAATGAATAACGTTGACATGCTTTTTGAGCATGACTTGGGAGGCAAAGTACAAGTTACAATGCTTGCAGATTTTTTGAGAAAAACTTGATTGCACAGAGGTATAAAACAGATCGTTAGGAGAAGATTTGAATGATTTCAATGATCGAAGAATGGAGTTTTGAATATTGTAAGCGATAATAAAAAATACAGAAGGAAAACAATTCTTGCTGGCAACGTCTGAAATGAATACAGCTTTCAAGCCATCTTCTGACTGGCTGATTGGAATAGGTGGAGACAGAAAGCGACCGGGAATAACATAGAAGTAAGAGCTCCTTTTCAAAGCGCAAAATCCGAGATTTTTATATTTCACAATTTGCGTGAAATATTGACTGGTGCGCACATGAGAGGCAAACCAGTCCTGATTCTTTGATAAGAGATAATGGACATCGAGCTCCGTTTTTTTGACTGGATTGATATACTCGGCCACCGTTAGAAACTGGTCAATCATCAGATCTGAAAAGACCGAGGCACAGCTCTTTCCAGCAAATTCAAAGTTCTGTTTCTCCAAAGAAGATCCACTGTCCTGCCTTAAATATAGTCTCAATGCAGATAATTAACTCCTTAAACCTATATATATATATATATATATATATATATATATATATATATATATATATATATATATATATATATATATATATATATATATATATATATATATATATATATATATATATATATATATATATATATATATATGTATATATATGTATATATATATATACATATATATATACATATATATATATATATATATATATATATATATATATATATATATATATATATATATATATATTGTATTTTGATAAACAGTTGGTATTAAAAATGAAATTTAACACCTTTAGAGTCTAGATGAGGTCTATATTAATTATGAGTTAGAATCAATCCTGGCGACTCTTTACTCAGTGGAGCCATCCTTTTATAGGCTCGATTGAAAGCACTCCGTTCTGGCGCATTCTTCAAGATGAATAAGGCATCCAAATCATTTGTAAAGAAATTATGATTTGCTGTTAACAAAACAAATATTTAAATTAGAAGAAACATAATTATATTGATAGATCGCAAAAAAAAAATTGAAAAAGAAGACTATACCAGTTTCGATGACTTTAGCTTATCGTGGATTTTCATCTGGCCCACCATCAACACTGAAGACAATCACTGGCTTTACCAACTTGGTCAAAAGATCTCTTGTGATGGAATAAAACTCTGGAGTCAAAAGTTGTTCATAGTCCAATCCGTGAGCATACGCTGTCGATGATGAATGCTTTCCAGATTGGATAGCAACATAAGTGGGACCGGAATAGGAAACTGCGTCAGATTTTCCAATCCCATCTGGTTTGATTGCAATACCTGCCTTGACGAATGGGATGAGTTTATGCTTTGCAGCGATAACCCAATCATGATCAGGAAGAGAAACTTAATATTCCATATGCATCAATATAGGAGCTTGTTTGTTGGCAGCAGTGATTCCAACAGGGATCCGAGCTTTATCATCTTGACTTATAAAGCACACATCCTTGGGGCCTAAAAAAGAGCAAACTTCTTCAACATTCTTTATGGTTGCTGTACAAAATGGATTATCCACGTGACTTGAATGGAGGTCATTTTGAGCCCGCATCAACTTGACTGGAACCGTGTGGACGTGTTTCTTTCATTCAAGCGAATCGCTCCGTTTTGGCAGCAAACGAGTATATAAAACACTTCTGCTAAGATTGTAACCTCTCTTTTCGAGCTCGACACCAAGCTTATTCAACGATTTGAGGCTCATTAAAAGTAATTAAAAAATTATCAGTAAATAAGTTCAGAGGCTGAAAAGTTATATTGAGACCTCATATAGTCCATTAGAAGTTTTTATTACCTAAAGTTGTACTCTCACCCTATACATTTCAGATTGTCTTTTCTCGTGGGCAGCAGATCCACGTTCAGCAAGTTAAATGATGACACGCAATATTTTTGAATGATGACACTCAGAATGTTCTACCTCAATAGTAGGGCGACCAATTCCGTCACGTACTTTAAGAGTTTTTTCACTTCCAGGTGGTCAGCGAACACATACAGTACCAAATGAAGTATACAAATTAGTTTATGTTCATTTTCTACAATATTGTTATTATAACTTATTATATGATGCGATAAATATTACCTGATTCATGACAGTTTTCTTTTCAGTCCTTGATTTTTGTTTTGACTTCATATTGCCAATCAACTTGTTTAGACTACTTGGGAGCTCCTGAACATTCGCCTTCTTCTTTTTAATAGATTCTTCTTCGAACATCGGTTCATAGGCGAATTCTTTTTCTGCTCTTCATATCTACTATTTCTTGATTCAAAACAACAATCTTTGCTTTGATTGTGTCTTGAGCATGAATCTTGGCTTTCTTTGTCTCAATTTGAACTAAGCTCACGATGTCGTGTCGAGAGGCATCTGACGTGGTATCAATATCTATTGGCTCAATAAATTGATCTGAAAAAAGCTGGAATTCTAAGAGGAAGAACTGGCATTAGAAGGAAAAAATTTCTTTGTTGTTTGATGGGCCCAAAATGACATTAAAGAACCTTTTTGTTTCATGACCATTGAGGTATACTTTTGGATCAAAGTCTTTACTTGAACCTCCAAATCTTGCTTTTCCTTGATCTCATTCCATATTTTATAGACTTTTTTTCGATTGTCGGCTTTTTTCTCGAACGGATGAGTATTATTGTAAAATTTTATAAGCAATTTATTTAATTAAGAGACTATTTTATTCATCTTTTAATATACAGACAACGATAATCTTCGACACTTTTGCCACACATTGAAAAAATAATAAAAAATATGCTTTATGTAATGATTGCCGCAATAATTTTGAAGAAATTGACTGAAAAAACGACAAAAAAAAAAAAGTCCTTAAACTATTTCGGGGTAGCACTGCCCCCGCCCCCCTATATAATTTTTGTTCCTACGGACTGTTATGTACAAGACCATGTCAAAGTTATTGTTAAATATAAGTAAACATACTTTATGTAAATTACTTTAAATTTACTTTGCAAATTATATAAAATTTAAGTTAAATTTTATTTTATATAATTTATTTTTATAAAGATTTGTAATTAGTTTTAAAAAAGAAAATTCCTACTTAAAAAATATTATATTATTTGTAAATTTAATTTACATTTGGTAGCGTAATACTTTGATGTAATTCACTTTCATACGCAAGTTATTTTTTAATAAAATTTTGTTTTGAATTAGTTACTTTTATAAGTAAATGTAAATTACAGCTTGAGGAACTTTTATATTATGTAATGTAATTTTCAAAAGTAATTAATTTTTAAATGTAAAAGTAAACAGCTTTTACTTGTGACTTTTACATGTAAAAGTAAATTACTTTTCTATGTAATCTTCTTTAACATAACTTACTCTTGAAAGTAAAAAAATTTTCATTATAAAGTAAAAGTCGTTTCGAAAAAATTAATTACTTTAACGGAAATGTAAATTTACATAAAACGTTTAAAATTACTTATGTAATTTACTTTTTGATAAAAATTAACTCGTGTAAGTAAATTTACATAAAAAGTTTAAAATTACTTATGTAATTTACTTTTTGATAAAAATTAACTCGTGTAAGTAAATTTACATAAAAAGTTTAAAATTACTTATGTAATTTACTTTTTGATAAAAATTAACTCGTGTAAGTAAATTTACATAAAAAGTTTAAAATTACTTATGTAATTTACTTTTTGATAAAAGTTAACTCGTGTAAGTAAATTTACATAAAAAGTTTAAAATTACTTATGTAATTTACTTTTTGATAAAAGTTAACTCGTGTAAGTAAATTTACATAAAAAGTTTAAAATTACTTATGTAATTTACTTTTTGATAAAAATTAACTCGTGTAAGTAAAATTACATAAATAGTTTAATATTACTTATTTAATTTTATTTTTGATAAAAGTTAACTCGTGTAAGTAAATTTACATAAAAATTTTAAAATTACTTATGTAATTTACTTTTTGATAAAAATTAACTCGTGTAAGTAAATTTACATAAAAAGTTTAAAATTACTTATGTAATTTACTTTTTGATAAAAATTAACTCGTGTAAGTAAATTTACATAAAAAGTTTAAAATTACTTATGTAATTTTTTTTAATCGTGTAAGTAAAAATAAGCAAATAATAGTGCCATCCCTATTTAGAACCAAACAGTTGTTTATTTTTTTCTCTTAATAAATCTTCGATAAAGTTTTTCCCAAGACTATTATTTAGGCTTAATTCAAAAATAAAAGTTTTTTCAATAATGACCAATCCCGTTATTATCATTATTATTTCATTTATTTAATAACCAATGTAATTTACAAGGTAAGAAAATTATGTCTCGTGATTTTCTTTTGAGAATTTTTTCTTACAGAATTTGTTCAAAAATTCCTCTTTGTTCTTTTGCATTCCAGCACTCTATTGCATACTTCAAAGTTTATTCAACTTCGGAGGGAATTTCACTTTTAGAAAGCGTATAAACATCGAATCAGATTTCATCGCGAGTTTAAATTTAAACAACTACTGAACAGTTTTCAGTGATCGTAGTTACTCACAGCTCATCATTCACCGTAAATACCACACAAAAGTGGCCGACTTACGAGTTGGGTATAGATGCGTATACTCAGCTAATGATGAGTTTAACAAAGCTGTAGCTTATATTATTATTGCGATTATGAATATTATTTTTATTTACAGTTGCTTTATTTTATTTTATTTTTATATCTATTTTTTTTTGTATTTTTTTTAGGTGTCTCTCCATTGACTAGTTTTTACCTATTTGAGTGACACCTAACCTTATTTATGTTAATTTATAATATACTATTGTAAATTTTTCATATTTCATATTAAATAAATGGATTGGACTGGAATTAACAATCGAATTCTACAATATGGTTTATTGTAGAATTCGATTGTTAATTCCACAGAGCCAAGGTAGACTAACAGCTTCAAAAATCCACAAAATTTATAAAAGAGCAAATACCTTTCAAACAAAAGAAATGCATGACTTAAGAAATGATGAAATTATGGGACAAAAAGACGCTTGAAACTCTTGCTGCAAAACATGGTATTGCTATGGAGCCACATTCTAAAACCGAAGTTACTAAAATTTTGAAAAGGATTCATAGAATCTTCGAAACTTTCGAACCTGGAATGACAATTGATTTCACATATCCTTATATATCAGTATCTACAGATTTATAAACCTTTTGTGATTGCTGTGGAAATGTAATAATAGAAATTAAGTGTCCTTATTCATTTTTTAAACAAAGTCTACAGTTAAAAACCTTGATTTAGTTGAAAAAAATGGCATTGAGAATTTAAAGCCATATCACACTTATTATACACAGATTCAAGGCCAAATGGCAATAAAAAACGTTTTAACAGGCTGGTTTTTTATGCACACTCATAGTGGATATTATTTAGAAAAAAATTTTTTTGACAATATTTACTGGAATAAAGTTACCTAGAACCTAATTACTTTTGGAAAAACCATTTGGCAATTCGAATTTTAAAAGGGGTCAATTGAAGTTCTGTCATTTAAACATATTGCGCTCAAAACGTTGCTACTAAATTAATAAATACTACTATTACTGGTTTAAAAATATTCTAATAAAACAAAATAATAAGAAAAGAAAAGTTAAATATTTAAAAAATAAAATACTTCTATATCTGTGTGATGTGTGTCACAACAACTGTGGACGATGGAATCTTTTGAAAAAATTCTAATGCATGTTCATCGTGTTCAAGATGGCTTTACTTTGTTTGTGTGGGTATATTACTTGAACCTGGTATTAGAGGAAAAAAATGAAAAATGGGTCTGCCAAGTATACAACTAGTTGAAATATCACAAAAATAATTACAATCAGCAAATACTGGCTAAGTTGCACGGTGCAGAACAATTAGAACAATATCATCTATAGAAGAAATTAATTTTATTTGAAGTTCATCTGCAAGAATTTTGAAAACTTAGAGTTGCCTTATAACTTCTTCAAGGATTCTAAGATTAGCTTTTTTAATATCTGATGGAAGCATTTGATTTAAACCTCTTTTGGCTTGTTGTACATACAATGTTATAATCTATCAAACATTCATTTTGAATATTGATGCCATAACATAAGAAAATTGAGGAGCTAAACCAAGAAATTTTGATTCTATCGTCAACTTTTTATTGAAAAATTGATTCTGTTTATTTTTAAAACAAAGCTCCTTTAACACTTTATTGTTGTTGATCAGTTCTTTGTTATTATGCATGAAAAATGCATCAACATTCCCACTATTTATTATTGCAGTAGCATCTTCGTTCATGTTGTATTTCAGTTCAACATTTTTGAACTGAAATTCACTTTCTTATGTGAAGATTATTTTTGATTCTATTCAGGTAATAAAGGTACACTCTAAGGATTTTATATATTTTTTAATTTTATTAACGTCTGCTGATTGAAAAGGCATCTTTCTTTTACAACTTTATGAAGGTGAATCTATGGGAATTAATCTGTGAATTCTTTGAGTAATATCATATCCAAGATTCAATGTTGGGTAGTCGAAAGTTGATTTCTTGAGAGAATGTAAAATACAAAAACTCCTGATTATAATATGTAGTTTCCAGGTTTTTTGTCTGCTTTTTTCTTTTTTCTTTGTTGGATGGAGCCTATAACATTTAACTTATATTACCTGTTACCTACTTTACCTGTAAACTACTTTACTTGTAAACTACTTTACCTGTTAACTACTTTACCTGTGAGTTTCACTTTAAAGTAAATATTTAAATTTATGAATATAATTTACTTGGTTTTATCTAATCACTTCCTTCTTCAAAAAATTTTTTTTAACTGAACAGCGCACAGTGGGCCAGAGGTGAGCAAAACCCTTCAAAAGCAACTTTTATATTGGAGTAATTTCTTTTATTAAATGTTATCTAGAGACCCCCAGCACTCTAAAACTAATACAATTTTTTCTCTACTCTGATGTTTGAGCTCAGTATATCAATTTTACTACAAAAATGGCAATACTTTATTTTTCAACATTGGTGAAAATGTAAAAAGTTATATAAATGAAATATGAGGCAGCAAGACAATTTTACAACACTTTAATTTCTTAAAAGTTTATATAAGTTCATTGACATCATGTATAATAAGAAAAAAAAAAATATGAAATTTTTTTTTATGCTTTTTTTTTTTTTTAAAGTGTTTTTCCCTTAAAATGTGTAACTTTTTTTTTAAACACTTAACCTTTACACCAACCGAAAAACACTAGGTCGCATTAGGTGTACGAAACAGAGTGATTTAGAAACACCTAAAATTTGGCCAAATACAGTTTTTTGAGTGGCGCAATTTAAATAATGTTATTAGCTAACTATTTTCTACAATTTCTTATGATTTTAACGTTATAAAAAAATAAGTACTGAAATAAAAGATTCAAACGTTAATTTATCGAAAGTGACCGAAACAGCTTTTTTTTTATCAATAAAATTTTATCATTTTTTAAATCTTGATTCTCTCCCTAAATACAAAACCTTTCAATTTAATTTTCTATATATAGAAAGATAACAGAAAACTTTATCTTAAATTATGAAAATATTTGAAATATTTATTTATACACGTTGTAAGAAATGCATTTTAACGGTACAATTGTAACGAGTTTAAACTGATTTTTATAGTGCTAGGACTTTTTACCTTAGACTTCCTTCGGCGAAGTTGTTTCTTTTTTTAAAGAGAGTTTGTATCATTCTATAAGAAACTAAAAAAAGTTAGCTGCCCCAACTTGCCCCATTTTGAAATAATTTGGTTTTAAAAAGGTCATTTTATAAAAAATTTAGCGACGTAAAGCTAATACGACGTAATATATATATATATATATATATATATATATATATATATATATATATATATATATATATATATATATATATATATATATATATATATATATATATATATATACATATATAGATAGATATGTATATATATATATATATATATATATATATATATATATATATATATATATATATATATATATATATATATTCACATTAAAAAGTTTTGTTCAGAAATTTCAGGAAAAACTCTTAAAACATAAAAGTTAAAGGTAATTTACGTCGTATTAGTTTTTACGTCGCTAATTTTTTTATAAAATCACCTTTTTAAAACCAAATTATTTCGAAATGGGGCTAGTTGGGGCAGCTAACTTTTTTAGTTTCTTATAGAATGATACAAACTCTCTTTAAAAATAGAAACAGCTTTGCGAAGGAAGTCTAAGGAAAAAAGTCCTAGCACTATAAAAATCAGTTTAAACTCGTTACAATTGCATTTTTAAAATGCATTTCTTACAACGTGTATAAATAAATATTTCAAATATTTTCATAATTTAAGATAAAGTTTTCTATTATCTTTGTATATATAGAAAATTAAATTGAAAGGTTTTGTATTTAGGGAGAAAATCAAGATTTAAAAAATGATACAATTTATTGATAAAAAAAGCTGTTTTCGGTCACTTTCAAACATAAATTAACGTTTGAATCTTTTATTTCAGTACTTATTTTTTTATACCGTTAAAATCATAAGAAACTGTAGAAAATAGTTAGCTAATAACATTATTTAAATTGCGCCACTCAAAAAACTGTATTTTGGCCAAATTTTAAGTGTTTATAAATCACTGTGCGTACATGTGATTTACTTTAAATTACACTCTCATATATAGAAAAAAATTTACACCCAAATTTTAAAAGCTGAGCTGAGCGCAGTAAGTGCTAGGCTTTTTATTATAAATGATATCCAAATTCGCTTTAAAAACTAAAGACGCATTAAATACAGTTTTAATCATTTAAATCTTGTTAAAAAATTTTTTAAACAGCATTTTAATGTCATTGTGAAAATTTATGGAATATTTTATGAAAGAGGAGGGAGCAAATAAGCATTTGGAGGCTGGATACAAATAAACCCCAAAATTTCATCCCCCCCCCCCCTCACCCCAAACGTGAGGGCATCAAGTTGATAAAAAGTTTTTTACACTATTTTCAACTAGACTTATATTCATCTATAAAATTTAAGTTTAATAGTATTATCTCTCAGCGTTCAAAAATTATGACCGGATAAAATTTGTAATCCCCTCAAATTGAGGGGGGTTTAAAAATTATACGGTCATATTTTTTGAACGCTGAGATATAATATTACTCGGTGTAGTTGAGGCGATTTACAAATGATTCGAATTCTTTTATTTAAAAATAGCATGATTTCAGTGTGATTTCCAAACATGAGCTTTAGATGTTATAATATTTTTTGCTTTTGGTTTTTTTAATATTTAAAGAAACTTTTCTTTTTTTAATATAATTTTCAAAACCTTTTTACTACCCGTAATAGTGAATCTAAAGAACACCATTTTGGAGTTTTTAGATCAATTTCGCTCATTGATGTCAACATGAATTTAGTTAAAATCTTTTAAAAAAGTGCCTTAATTTACTATAGATCCTAGTTCTCATCGGTTCTGACGTATATTAACTATTTTTTGTTGTCAAAATACAATGTTTCTATTAATTTTCACAAAAAATACTAGAATTCCGACCAAAAAAGAGCTTCTAATTGAGAAAAATTGCTAATAAATGATCAGAAAAGATCATATTATTAAACTATGATGTTCATTTTACCTAAACAACGTATTTATTTAAAATCTTATTCAAATTTAGACAAGCGGTTGTGATTTTAGGAAGATTTTTTCTTAAAAAAAAAGAACCTTCAGTCTGAGCTTTTTTGCTATAAACATTAATACTTTATGATACTGCAAAACTTATCATTTTAATTTTTATTGTCTTTTCATAATTCACAGACCTGATCAGGGTTAGGGTTAGGGTTAGGGTTAGGGTTAACCCTGACGAAAATATGTGGTAGTCAACAAAATATCATACAGACGCCATAATATTTTACTATTTTAATAGTCACTGTAGAGAATGTTTATTATTTATATTTATGTAAGCAAAAAGTTTTTATTTATGTAAAAAGAAGAGTATAGTTTAGTAAAGAGTTAAAATAAGCTTGTTTACGAGAAAAAACGTTTTTTAATTTCTCGTTGTGTTGAAAGCAAGAAAACTATATCACCTAGTACTTGCAGTTTTAATATCGTCTTAATAACTATTGTAAAATGCCGTTTTTATTTAGAAAATTGCACTTTAATTGTGTCAAATGTGTTTTTTTCATTTAAATGACGCCTATAAAATGAAAAAACAGTAATTTAATTGTAAAAAATATTCATTTCACACACCCTAACATTAATGTTTTAGACTAAAATAACAGAGAGCAATGAAATTCTAGGCCTTCAAACAAGTTATGATCTTATGATGAGAATGCTTAGCAGCTACGTTACTAAGGTGTCCAAAATAAGAAGGAGCCATAGAAAAGTAAAAGACTCCAATCAACCTGAGAAAGCCAAGGAGTTTTTGATGTATTAATGTAAAAAATAAATAAATAATCACGAAAATATCTTGACAACCCATCACCACACCTACCTGTGCAATTATAACTACTTCTGGAGACCAAATTTAGCCACATTTGCTTTTCATGATATCAATTACCTATATTTAGACATACAACATGCACCATCTAATTGAAAAACCATCGAGATATTCCAGGATCACCCTTGACCACCCTTAAAATAATCACCTGAGCGGTCATGACCACTCTTGAAGACCGAATATGCCCAGTTTTAAATTCTCTAAACGCAATTACCTATATTTAGACATACAACATGTTCCATCTAATTGAAAAACCATCAAGAAACCCCATAACCACCTGTTAAAAGATGGTTTGTTTACCTTCCAAAATTTTGCGCATGACAATTCAAAATATTGCGTATGTAACTTATCCAATTTAGAGAATCGTGTATTACTTTGTTTTTGATTAATATATCTTCAATTAACGGATTATCCACCTAAAAACAACTCTTATTTCCATCAGCTTCTTCGCTATCTGGTTCGCAGCTTTCACTTCAGATTCATTTTCTAAACTTTCCGTAGCGTCATCAACTTCCTCTACTAATTGTCTGAATAATGCTGACGTATTATATAAAACTGAAATAACAAGGTCAACGACACGGTGGGACCGGTCGGCACGCGCCCCCCCCCCCCCTAACCTTCATAATTTTTTTATCTAGACTTCTTTTATAAATCGGCGGTTGTGCTCCTCCACTTCGAAATCCATGACGTTGGCCCTAAATAATAGCTGTTTAAAAGCTATGAACAAAGCAAAGCTTTTTACATAAAATATGACTGGTTATTCAACGTAAACTGTTATATTTTTCCAATTTTTTTCATACGTTAAGCACAAAATACTATTTTTAAGAATTAAATCAATTGTGAAGAGTTTCTTCCACTGCACAAAGTTGCCTTTTTAATTCAATGCACATCAGGCAAGTTGTCTTCTTTATAATTCATAAGAATTGGTGACTTTTCAGTTTTACTCGTCTATTCAAAATTTCATTAGTATAAATCTGAATAAGCGAGACTCTTCATTGAGGGTCATTTTGTAGCTATATTAGTAGCGAACATTTGTGGGAAATTTCAAGATTTTTCATAAAGTATTAGTGAAAATATTATGTAAACGTCAAAACAAAAAACATGTTCTCTGAAATAACAATTTTTAAAATCAGATAGTACACGGCGTTAACGTTAGTAAAAAAATCTCCCGATTGCCAGTTTTAACATTTGTGAGAAAAATAAGCGTGTTTTAAATTAAACTTCATGACAGCGGAAACCATATTGAAACAGCTGTACAGTTTTAACAACTAATGTTTATGACCAATCAACTAATGTTTATTGTAAATCGGTTATCTTTTCCCAATGATTTGACAAGTTAACATATCAAAGCTTTGCATTAAACTTCTATATTTAGATATAACTGTCTGTCGAAAGAAACAAAGGGTTCTGGAATAAAGTCGAGCTGGAACTGTCAACTTTTGAAACGTTGATTTGCCGATGTTATTGATAAAAGTACTAAAGTGGTATTTTATTTAGTTTTATTTTATATTTATATTTGAATTGAATATTTATAGCTTTAAGTTGTAGTATTATTTCATAATACTATTGTTAATTAATTAATCCTAATAACCAGTGCCGTGGCTTGTGGATTTGGACCCGCCCCCCGAAAAAAAAAAAAAAAAAACTAGCCATTACGGCCCTAATTTTTTTATTTATTTTTTCTAAAAAAAGATGATAAATTTTACAGATTACTTTAAAACAGCTGGGTACCTGACATATTTTAACGTCGTCGTTCATAAGACTAAATGCAATCAATTTAACGCTTAAATTCAACTAGATATATTTTATAATTGTTAAATTGATATAGAGTTACTAGTAGACCATCCAACTATTCGAGCTTTTTAACTATTCGAATTTCAAATAGAAAAATCTGAAAATATTCGAGTAATCGAATACTCGAATAATTTATCAAAAAGTTAAAAGACATATTAAAAAAATAAAAAATAATAATAATCTAATTAAAAAAGTGTTTTATATTTTATTTTGAACTATTTATCATTTTATATATGTATTATTTTTTTTCTAAAAACATATATTTTAAAAATAAAAGAGAATTGAATGTTTCGAAATTTAGACTTGTTCTTCTTTTCGTTTTAATTGCACCTGCTGTTGAGAATACTCTTTCAGAAGCTGTTGAGGTAGGACATATTGTTATTAAAGCGTTATACAAAACGTCCAGCGTTGTCGACCGTTTTTTAAAAATTTTTTAAAATTGACGAAATTCTTTCTTTAATTCAATATATTTATCAATTTCGCTGCGATTGCTAACATGACAGTTTTTTGGTTCTGTAATAGAACTTATTGCATTTTGGTGTTCTTTTTGCAATCCGACTGCAACTGGTGATGTTAATTCTATTAAATCATCTGCATCAGATGAGGTAGAATCATTATTAATTTGCTCTTCTTCAAACATTTGTGGATATATTTGTTCCATAACTTTAACCGCGAATAATATTGCTGCTTTTTTTGATAAATATTTAAAATGAGCGTTAGAACTTGGTATATTTCCACTCTGCAGATAAATGATCAATGTCATTAAAACTGGATCTCTTCTTTCATCCATCCTTATTTTGATCGCATGAATCAGTTTTTTTGCTATATTAGTTTGCATTGGTTGCAACTTTTCAAACAAAAATTTGTAAACTCCTTCAGCAGTTATGAGATTTATATAATTTTTACTTAATTCAGTAACAGCAGTTTCAACTGGTGCCAGAACATCAACAAGGTTTTGTAGCGCAAAATTATCATATTCTGGAATTGGATCAATATTCAATTTGATGGAATTTTTTAACACATTCTGATAGAAATAAAAATCATCGAATCATTACACTCAAAGAATTCCATCGTGTTTTTATGTCTAATTTTAACTTGAGTTTTTCCCCCATTTTTTGAGCTATATTTTGTTGCAAAATAGAATGCTTTGTAGCCGATTTTTTAAACATTCTTATAACACCTCTTAACCTGTTAATAATTTGATCAAAATTAACGTCATATCATATTCATCTTCCTCAATAAACACCAAATTGTAATCAGAGCACTGATCTTCTGTGGAATCTTCTTCTACATCTTCATCAACAAAATCTTCGGTATTGTCAAACACTTCATTGCGAATAGAATTTTTTGGTATATAAAAACACTCCATCACGGCTAAATGAAGCGCGTGATTATGGCAAAGTTGATTTAAAACATCTAATATATTGCCATATTTTTTCATTACGGCTGCTGCATTATTAGTAGATGCAATAACATCATTTTTTAAGAAAATCCCAAAGTCTGCTAACTTAGCTTCAACCAAATGTTTATTTGTTTCTGCATTTGCCTGCTTAATTATTTCCGTTAAACCCAGAACTTAGCATTCAATTGTATTTGAGTCTATTCCAATCGCATGAGCTGTTACGTTTACATAACGTAAAATAGTACAATCTGTCCATTCATCCACAGTAATAGCAAATTTACGATTTGCTCTTTTTAATTTTTAAATTTTTCCCGCAGTTCAACACATTTTTCTTTATAAAAGCTATTGATGCATTTTGAAATAGTTGTCGGACTTTTCGGCATTTTATAACCTTTTTGTTGCACGTAACCAGCTACAGCTTGGGATTTACTCATTGCTGTGATAGCCATTCCATCAAAAGCTGCGACTTTTGACAATATTTCATTTAAAGATTCTTTTTTTACAAATGGCCAAATATTACTTATTTCAGTACTTTGTTTTTTCTTAGGAATATTATTTTCTCCATCATTGTCATTTGATACCGATTTAGATATCAATATGTTGTGTCGTAGCTTCAAATGATTAATCATAGCAGTAGTTGAATTTCTCCATCCTGATGTTGTGTTGCACCTACCACATTTGGCTTCACCAATATTTTTTTCGTCTTTCTTACAAAACTCCCATACCTTGGATTTTTTTGACATGGCTAAAAAAACCAGAGATGAATTATCTATGAAAATCTAAAAAATTTTAACTTACCACTTCAAATTATGCAACCACAAATTGTATATTATATTTATTTAATTGTATATTATATTTATTTATTCACAAAATATTAAAAATTATTATTAAGATTATTATTAAGATTTTTTTTTTATGGAACAAATATGTAGGGGAGAGTCGCCCATTATGGACCGTCCACTTTTATGGACCACCGATGAAACAAATAAATGCGATTTTATTTTTAAATTATGGAAACGTAGCATTAAAGTGTGACTTCCGTTCAGTTAAATCGCATTTCAATGATGGCGGTCAGCTAGATTACTTCAAAAAGGTAAGTTAGTATTTTATTTGGTTATTTTTTTCTAAAAGTACACTCGCTTTTTTTTTGTGTGTCATTCTACAAAAAAATGAACCAGCACAATGCTTCTATGCTAAATGGAAAGCTTTTTCACTTCATTTCTTACTAAATACAAGCGTGTTGCTCCAAATGACATCGTTTTGGTTTTATTTAGTAAAATTAGATCCCCATGTGGTTCTCCCAATATGGACCAACTGCTGTCCCTAAAATGGACCAGTGGTTCAAGATGGGAAACTGTAGTCCATATTGTGGAACATAAGTTCTTATTCTCTTGGATGTTATTATTTTATCATAGGCTATTAATAAATTAAATTATCTTAATCTTATGTTTTATTTTAATCTTTGATTATTATTAGTATTTGAAATTTGACTAGACTATAGCCAGACTATAGAATCCATAATAGATTATAATTATTTAGTTATAGTAATTATAGATCTACTAAGTATTTACTATTACTATAATTGACCTATTAAATTTAAATTAGATAAATATATAATAATATAAGTTAAGATATGATTATAAGGCTAAGGGTCTAAAAATAATTAAGAATCATTATTAATATTATAGTATTATTATAGTTATAGGCTATAGGCCTAATGATTAAAATTAAATTAATAATAATAATAATAGCCTATTAATTATAATAAATAATGATAAATATTTATTAAGTATTATATTTGTAGTGGTAGATTGTAGTGGGTAAATTTAGACAAAATTATTTTTAAAATTTTGCCCTGTCCTACAATTTATTTCAATCTTTTTTTTTTTAATCAGGGGCTGCTGGACTAATGATGATCTTCAACGTGCTATTGAGGCGTACAGAAATGGTGATATTGGCTTGCACAAATGTGCAGCCACATACGGCATCCCCAAAGCAACTCTAAAGAGGCATTTTGACAATGCTAACAAGTTTGCTAACGGCTTTAAAAAGCTAGGCAGAAGTACTATCCTTCCTGCGGATGTTGAGCTAGAAATACACAACCTAGTTTTAAAATTGGAGGCCATGTTTTTCGGAATGTCGAGGAAAGATTTAATGACTCTGGCATTTGAAGTTGCAGAACACAAGAGTTTAAATCACCCATTCAATAAGGATAAAGATCAAGCTGGGAAAAAGTGGTATTACAAATTTTTAACCAGGTTCCCTGACCTCTGCCTCCGCCAACCAGAAGCTACTTCCATGTCGCTAGCCAGCGGCTTCAATCTGGGATGTTGACAGGTTTTTTAATTTACTAGAAAATTTAATAAAAGATCATTGCCTCAAGGCCAATAACATTGCAACAGTGCAAAAGAAATGCCAGCGCGTGCTTGGCCTAAAAGGCAAAAAACAGATAGGTAGCAAAGCCAGTGCAGAAAGGGGTGTTAACACAACAGTTGTCTGTTGCGTAAATGCTTAACCAATGATTATATTCAAAAGAAAACGGGTTCCTGATGAACTGGAGATGGTGGACCAGAAGGCAGCATTGTAACATGTTCTGATTCAGGATGGATAAATTCTGAACTTTTCGTACAGTGGATGAGAATGTTCATCAGTCATGTGAAGCCAACAAAAGATGATAAGGTTTTACTTATTTTAAATGGCCACAAATCCCATACTAAAAATCTTTTAGTATGGCCATTCAGCTTGCCATTGACAACAATGTCATAATGCTGTCACTTCCACCTCACACAACACACAAACTGCAGCCTCTGGATAAAGCTTTTTTTAAGCCCCTTCAAGTCTACTACGACCAGGAGGTGGAAAAATGGCTGAGACTAAATCCAGGACGTTCAGTGAGTTCATATCAGGTGGCCAATCTTTTTCATCTGACATATGCAAAGGCTGCTACCATGTCAACAGTAATTAATGGTTTTGCATCGTGTGGAATTTGGTCATGCTCACGAGATGTTTTTAAACCTCAGGATTAGCGCCATCATTCGCTTCTCAAGCAGGAGACCGCGAGACCATGCTGTCTTCACCACTTACATCAGGGACATTACCAGCACAAGTCCAGGAAGCTTCGATACCAGCATTGGTATGTGTAACTAGACCAGCACAAGACCAGGAGGGTGTGCCACCACTTCCAGGCATAATGGATGAGATGGTTCCAAAACCAACAACTTATGTGACCCACCCAGTGTCACTGGCTGTTGAAACGTCCCATTCCAAAATAGTTCTGCCACAGGTGCTGGAAAAGTTTTTGCTCATCCCAATTTACTCTGATGGGAAATGTTTTTTTAGGTCAGTTGTTGTGTGCACAACACCAGATCTTCAGTCAGCTCAGCAATTAAACGGCAAGCTGGTCAGTCCACTGCTTCATCTGAAGGAAACTGCTATGGCTGACTCACTTCGTAATCAGCTTGTTAGCCATTTGATATCTAATTTGGAAATATTGTCTGTTGACATGCACGGGGATGCCTTAAATGCTGACCAACCCCAGCATCTTCACTTTAACTTGTTAGAAGAGCGTATTGCTCACATTGCCAAACCAGACTCGTTTGTGGGAGAATGGGAGATAAATCAGATCTCCTGTCCTCTGAAAACAAAAATTGTGATTCTCACAATGCAAACAGGAATGTGCTGATGTGGTGAAGAACATAGTGGTAACCCCATCACAGTGAACCATTGGACATGTTTGAAAATAACTCTGGGCACTATGAGGCACTAATTTTTTACATCCGGGCTTTGTCTCCAATTCAGAGACTGGTCCCTGTTCTCTCCCCCAAAGGGTGCAGGCAAAAGGAAGTGTCGCAAAGAACAGTCAGAAACTCTTACATCAAGTCCATATAAAAAGCTGTTCCTACAGGAAAGTCCAAAAACAAACACAAAAGTTAAAAAGTCCAAAAACACAAAAATAAAGAAAAAGTAGTAAAGAAATGTAAGAAACCCAAAATAAATTCAACAACTAGTACCAGTATTTTAAATGAAAGTTCATGGCTTTGTTTTATGTGTGGAGAATGTAACATAGAAAATATGATATGCTGTCGATCCTGCAAAAGATGGGCACATGAAGAATGCGCTAGAACTTCAGATTGTGACTTTATTTGTGAACTTTGTAAATAAATTTTGAAATATTATTACACATCAGTATTCATGTTTTTGTGTGTGCTAAATGTTAAAATAGTAAAACACTTTATAAATAAAACTGAGTGTATGCATACATGTGCATGAGACTGGTAGAATTAGAATCAAATAAAGGCTTAAACTTAATAACTTTTTTTTTTTTAACAAAAAGGACATCTAAAAACCTGTTAAAAATTAGAAGCTTACATACTCTTGAGTATTTATATGTCAATAATTCTATCTTTAGTGTGTATATAATTTGTTTAAATGACCAAGTCAAACCGTTTATAACTAGTCCATAATAGGAACCTCAATGGTCTATATTTTGAGCACAAGCTTAAAGTACCCCCAATATGGACCACTTACGTTTTTGACACATTTTATAATTATTAATAAATCAACCACTACAAGCTTCATATAATATGTTCAGCTGAAAGTAAGAAGTGGTTTACAATATAAAAGTTAACTATTTAAGCAAAAGTGAGTGAATTATACACTCTGCAACAATAGTGGTCCATAATCGGCGACTCTCCCTATTTATATTTTTAAGCAATCTAAATAAACGACTGTTTTCTGAAAAGCAAACAAAAATAATGTCACACAAAATAAAAACCATACAAAAATGCAATTTAAGTTTTCCACTTCAAGGTTATATAAAAATGCTCAGAATTTTTTCCGTTTGCAAAAAGGAGAAATTTTTTTTCGTTTGCAAAAAGAGAAATTAACAGTACTTTTTTAAAAGCTTACTAAAGCCTTTACATTTTTGCAGTTATCTGAATATTGGAGAAAATATTCGAATATCAAATAGTAAAAAAACACGCAAATATATTCGAATATCAAGTATTCGAATACTCAAATTGGATGGTCTAGTTACTAGTAAAGAGTTTCTTTAACTACTGTAAATGCATTACGCAGATAATAGAAGTATGTCGCAAACCATCAAAAAAAGGGTTTGCGACGTGTTTTCATGCTTGCAAACTTATTTATGAAGCCTTCATAACTTAATGTTCTTGCAACCTCGTTCTCAATAGACAGCATTGCTAAGGAAGACAAACGTTCATCGACCATTGTTGACCCATTTAAAAATACAAAGAAATAAAGCTACACGTATTTATGTATAATGAAGCAAAATTATTTATACTAACCTATGAAATGTTTTAATTAGTTTTAACTTGCTGAAGCTACGTTCTGCACTTGCAACAGTAACTGGTAAAGTAAGAATGATTCGTAACGCAATAACTAGATTGGAATAAGTTTCTTGCAGCTCTTCTTTGTAGATGTAGTTTAGGACGTCATATGCAGATTTTAGGAAAGCATTTTTTTCCTCCTTTATAACTATGACAAAACGTTTTAACTCCGATTCTAAATCCTCAAATCTATATCAGCAAGCTTTATTTGCAAATTTTTCGGGAATAAGCAACAGCATAGATTTTTTTCATTACAAGCTTTGATAAGACTCTCAGATGAAGAAAGTCATAAAGCTTTGTGACAATGCTGATCTGTTCAAAACGCTCTTTTACTGATGCAATTGACATATCAATTAGTGGCAAAAAGAAATCTGCTTTATACTGATGTTCAGGTTGCCAAGTGTGATCAGCACACTCGTATTAATAAATCGATTTTCGGTCGAAAAGGTTTTTTCGTGAACGCACCATCGAAAAAACCTTTTCAATACCCAATACTTCTGCAATTTCTGATGCCTTAACACGTGGGTCAGAAAATCCATTAACGTGATACTCATAAAGAAACGCTTTTGTTGCATTTATTTCACTAGCTAATATGTCGAGAGAGGTTGCAGAAGACTGAAGCAGCTTACTTGATTTGTTAATTTGAAATAAAACATCATACCAAATAATGATTGATAATAAAAAAGCCCATGTTCTTATATATTCTGTCAGCGATCGTACTTCTGTGGCTGTTGCCCTATCTTTTTTTTCTAAGGCATGTTCTTCCAATTTTTCAATTTCCTCTAGAATTTCTTTTGAATAGAAGCGAAGTGGTTTAACACAGTTTATTTTACTTTCCCATGTGGTATCTGATTGTGGCTTGACTGAAATTGCCACGCATAATTTTAAAATTTCCCATCGAGGGGAAGACGATGAAAAGAGCGTGTATAACCTTGAAAGAACACCAAAAAAGAAATTGCACTGATGGATGACAGTGCACCATCAACAATAACAAGATTGAGTGAATGGTTAGCACATGGAACATATAAGGCCTTAGGATTCATTTCTAGAAACCTTGCTTGAACACCTTTTACTTTTACTTTCATATTAGCACCATTATCGTAAGATTGACCTCGACAGTCTAAAATATTTAGATCCCAATTTTTTGCCTGATTTAAAAATGCATTGAAAAGCCCTTTTCCAGTGGTATCATTTACTGTGAGATATTTAAAGAAATTTTCGGAAATGTCGATACCTACTCCAGGCGTACATGTTACTGATCGCAGAATAATGCTCATTTGTTTTTGTGTTTTACCTTAGAAAGATTTTTGGATTCACTCTCCCTGGCTAAAAGTCTAATCAACTCGTTCTGTGTGTCATTGCTCAAGTAGTGCTCCTTGGTTTCTTTATCCTGAATTCTTTGCATAAGCTCATTGAGAACGGTATCATACTTAATCGGTAATTCAAACACCCCAAGAAAGTATCCAATGCTCTTTGAACCAATGGCTGTGTCTGAACCACGGGATGCAAGATTTCTTGCAGAAAGAAATAAGGTAACGTCTAGTATCCTTTCTAACACAGCCCTCCAAAATATAACAATAAATAATAACAATAATAATAATAATAATAATAATAATAATAATGATAATGGCCTTATAATCATTTGAACTTTAAAATAAACAAATGCAAAGCGTAACAGTTTTCCAATGCTATACATTTGTTTCTTTAAAAACAATGCGTATGATTTAATTGAAACAAATAATAGACTTTTTATTGCATACTATTAAGAAAAGTAATAACATATAGCATAGTAATAAAATAAATTATTACCAAGATAAATTGTGAATAGCCAAAAATAAAAAACGATTTATAATTTATAAATAAATAAACATTGAAATATGTAATCTAAATACAAATAATAAATAAATATATTCGCACCTAATAAAATATGCGAATTAGATAGATATTTCTTCGCACGATTGGCTGCTGCTTAATGGTTTCTCTTTAACGGTTTGACAGATTTTTATAAAGCTCGCCTTTTTCATAAAATTCGGACCTCGGGAGTTAAACATTTTTTTCTTTTTTTCTTTTTTTCTACATGAAAAATATTATTGCTTTTTTCACGCTTGCTTAATTTTGGTAATATCGTGTTTAAAAGGCCATGTTTTTTTATTAATAGTAACAGTAACTATATATATATATATATATATATATATATTTAAAAAAATATATATTTGTATATGGTTATGGGACCATATTCCCCCTGCACCCGGGGTATTTCCCAATATATAGACCCCTGATTTAAGAAGAGCTCATCCAATAAGAAATTTATTTGAATGTGGATTTCATCCATTCTTTTCTTTTTGAAAGAAATAGATTAGTTTAAACTATTTTAAATGTTGTTATTACCATACATATTAGTTATTATTACCTTATTATTTATTTATTTTCTAATTCACTAATGAATTCAGGAGGATTGTGACCCTGACCTTGACTCTGATGAGGCTGTTGTCATGACCATCTTGGTGGAGGACCTCCTGGAGGAGTGGATGGATGATGAGGTCTGCAAAGAGCTGCCCAAGCACCGCCGCTGTGCAGCCCACACAGTCAACTTGATGGCAACATCAGACATTAGCAAGGTGATTTTTTACACTTAAGTTTTAATAGAATATTTTAAGTTAAGTTAAGTATTATTTAATTATTTGTTACTAACTCTAACTTATCAATTTTTAAACGTAATTTTAAATGTTAATATAATTTCTAAGGTGCCAGGCTGGAACTATGGTGGGAGGGCTCCCTTCACTAAGACAGATGGCAAGGCACAGGGATTGTGGAATTGTCAGAACAGGAGGACAGTGGCGGCCAATCAGGGTTCAAATCAGGTAAAAAGCTTCAGACACCAGGGGTGACATGCTGGAACTCATACTACGATTCCTGTGCTGCTCTGCTTGAGGTGCTGGAGGACCGAGATATGATGGAAAAGCTGAATGCTGTAATGCTTAAGCAAAGCTTGCCTTATTTGTACAGTACTGATAAGGACCTGCTCGCTCAGTACTGCAAGATAATGAAACCGGTTGCAACATGCCTGGACACCCTGCAGTCTGAAGTGAATGCCTATATGGGCATTCTCCTGCCTACTATTAAGCTGATGAAGGACCAAGTAGCAGGCTTGAGGAGGGATAACAGCATTGTTGAGGGGCAGGCGTTGATAACATACCTGCTGGAGAACCCTCAAAATCCACGTGTGGCCTTGAAGGGGAGGTTTGAGAAGATTTGAGGATAAGGACCTTCTAGTGGCCACTGCCCTCCACCCCCATTTCAAGCTAAGTGTGGTTGGTATCTTAACCCAGCCTTGAAAGGTGACATCAAGAGGCAAATTGTCAGACAGATGGTGATCAGGGCCAGCCCTGGAGAAGAGACTGGTGCAGAGACTGGCCAGATGCAGAAAGAAGATGAGGAGGACCCCTTCAAGTACATGAGGGACGACGACGATCTGTTGGCAAGAAAGGGTGTCCTTGAGGAGGACATTGAAAAAGCTTACGATGAGTGGAACAGAATCAGAGTGAACAGTAAACTACGTGTCTCTTATGACCAGTTCCCCCTGCTCCACAGAGTTGCCTGGTTGGATATGTTCCTCAAGTACAAAAATATCCTTTTTTGAATACAATTTATCTTTTTCTGATAAATTGTTAAAAAAGCTTGTTTTAATAGAAAAAATAAAGATATAAAACAATAGCGGTTCGATCAACGTTCCACAATGATCAACGTTCCACATTGAAAAATGCAAAGCAGTGCATGTTGGCCGCGCATGTAACAAGTCGACCTGTAATTAACCAATGGCTAACCTTGACGAAACGGTGGCCTATAACTCAACCTCATTTTGAAATTTCGTAAATCATCGAATTTGACGTTTTTGATTTTCAACCGCCAATTTTTGATTTTTATATTTACACCTAAATAAAATATGTAGTACTTATTTTCTTGCCTACTAAATTGTTTACATACTGTATCTTTGACCAACTCAATTTTCAACCTACTGAATAATCAACCTACTGTATTTTCAATTTTACTACTACGTCTATCCAGTATTTTGTATTTTTTGTTGTTGATTTGAATACAAGTCTAATTCGATCAGTCTTGGCGCAGTGGTTGAAACTCTGTGTATAAGGTTTGATGAACGGTATAAGGTATAAGGTTTGATGAATGCTTGGAAAACTTATTGGTTGTTAATTTAAAAAAAAAGATTTTTGTAGTTTTAAAAAAAAATGTTAAAAACACAGACCAAATAATCGGTTTAAAACTAATTTATCTCAAATCGGTTGAAATAGAAAATCATTAAAATAGGTTGAAAAATAAATCAGTCGAAAACGAAAAAGTCATTAATCGCTTGAATAAATACTTTTAAATAAATAAAGACTTTTCAAAGTTAAAGCATTGTTCAAATTTTCATTAAAGTTTTCTAATTTAAAACTTACGCACCAGATTTATAGTAAAAAATTAAAAAAGTGTTTAAATAAAAGATAATCTAATTTATTCCTTTCTCAGATATTACATATTATTGGCAACGACGCCAATCAAAATTGTTTAAATTTTTAATTGAAAAATCTTCTTTTTGAACTGAGTACAAAATATTGCTCCGTGGGTCAGAAACTCAATTGCTCAGGTGTTTTTTAGGTTTCTTATTTCTACAATTACTAAGGTGCTGTTTTAATGTATATTGAATTTTCTAAGGCTGAGAGTATAAATTATCTCAGTAAGCATACACATATACCCACATACCTTTTCAAGTATGAATTTGAATTAAATCTATTTCTTAAGGTTTTAACTTCTCTATTTTTGAAGTTCATAAATTAGATAAGTGAGGCATAGGTACACATTTCGGCTCAGGCTTTAATTACGCCATGATGTATACACACAGTTTTTCCATACGGCCTATTGTATTGTTGTGTTTTTTATCCCCTGTTCTTAAGAGCATTTTTTAAGCGCCCAGTTTTTAGTTTTTATGCGCCTAAGCTTTCAAGGCCCCCTATCTTTAATATATTTTTTATAAGTAATTAGATAAATATAAGTGTACAAAATTATAAATGTTTTTCACTTTTTATATAATATTTTCCATTAGTCACATCTTATCTAGTTCCAGCCTGAAGTCTTATAAATACTTTTCCTTTATCTTTCTTACAAATATTTTCTATATCTTTGTTTTTCTCTTTGTTCTATTCTCGCTTTTAAAATTGTTCTCACGTATATATTTCTCATGCACGCACGTGCGCGCACCCTTATCATTTTTTAATTTTATATTTTTTGTTTGTTAGTGTATGATAAGAATAAATTCTCATTAACCGGTTTTGATGTGTTTTTATACTAACGCAAGAGCTGCAGACTTTTTTAAACTAAGATTAATAAATTAATTTTTTGGACCGCTTGCCCTCACCAAAAACCATTTGCATTTGCAAGTTAGCTCCACTGCGCCTGTCCTTATTCTAGTTAGTCGATGTAGCAACACTCCGCTGCGCCTATCCCTATTTAAGTCAGTCGATGTATGCACACTCCAATGCGCCTATCCCTATTTTTGAATTAATTTAAGCATGAGTTATCCACAGCGCCAGCACCTAATTTTAAGCAGTAGATACATGTATACACCATGACGTATGTCTCTTTTCCTTAAGAAATTTGTCATATTAGCATTCCACTGCGCATGTCCATATATATTACACATACATATTGAGAACAATTTAAGGCTCACATTACCATTTATATACCTCGTTTATGGAATACTTTTTGCATACGTAATTCTTTCTACAAATCTTATTTAAATAGCTTCTAAATTTTAGAATGATTAAACATTAAGTTTTAACAATGCATTCGAACGTTTATCTCATTCGGTAAGACTTATCAATTGGCCGCGGAGAACAGGGTTCGTATCGACAAAACATATTTTTCTCTTTTTACTTTTTTCACATGAGGTTTGCTCACGTATTGATTCATATTAATATTCATATACCTGTTGATTAGTTCATAGATTAAAATTATTTCTTTAGTATGAAAAACATAAACACACATGCATTTATTTAGTGGCCTCGATCACCATATGTCGTTTACACACTTTGTGATATTCTAGGCCAAATTGTCTCACAGAGTTGTTACGACATAATATGTCTGGCAGATCTGTCGACATATTTTCAGACATTTTCTGCCGACATAAAATATGTCCCACATATTTTCGATTGACATATTTTGACATAATTTTATGTCTGAATTATTTTCTGCTGACAAAAAATATGTCAGACATATTTTCCATTGACATATCTTGACATATTTTTATATCTGAATTATTTTCTGCTGACATAAAATATGTCAGACATATTTTCTATCGACATATTTTGACATAATTTTATGTCTGAATTATTTTCTGCTGACATAAAATATGTAAGATATATTTTCTATGGACATATTTTGACATATTTTTATATCTGAGTTATTTGCTGCTTGATATTCTTGAAGAAAAAATCAATCTAACAAATTTATTGCGTATTTCAACTTAATTTACAGAGTTAATTAAAAATAGTTTAACCATTTTTTTGCTTTTTTGCAATCAATTATAATTGAAGGTCAACAAAAAAACTTTTTTTTCTGGTGCCGAGCAAACAATTTGTTTTTTGGATTGCATTTCACATTTTGATTTTAAATATGCAACTCATTTTTTACCATCACGTCAAGTTGTAAAGATATTTGGGTTCAGATCTTTAATATTTGTGGTAAAGTCCCTAATTTTGTCAAAAAAAAAGTTGTTCAAAAGTATGTCAAATCGGGTCTCAAAAAAAGCGTATTTTAGAAGATAGTATAGAGATTTTAGAAAACATAAAAATTTTTCCTTAAAATTTTTTGGCAAAAAAATTATTTGAAAAAAAGCTAAAGACTCTTAAAAAAATGTCAAGAAAATGTTTTTCAGCAATAATACAAAAATTACTTATTTTTATTACAAACGAATAACATCTTTAAAATCTCTATGAAAATACGCTTCTTTTGAGACTCAGGTTGACATACTTTTGAACAACTTTTTTTTCGACAATATTAGGGACTTTACCTCAAATTCTAAAGATTTGAAAATATCTTTACAACTTGACGTGATGGTAAAAAATGAGTTGCATATTTGAAATCAAAATAAGAAATCCTACATAAAAAAAAAAATTTGTTTTTGTTGACCTGTGTTATGCTTCATAAAACTTTTATTTTAAATCCTATAAGCAAATATCTTTTGTTTCATAAAGGTCTTTTTCTGCTCTTTTTAGCGATGTATCATTTGATAGTATTGACAAAGTATTTTTAGCGATGTATCATTTGAGAGTATCGACTAGTATTGATGCATCATTTGATAGTATTTGATAGTATTTGATAGTATTTGATAGTATTGATTAGTATGGATTAGTATTGGCGATTTCCCTTATGAGAATGTAAAAACCATCTCAAGCTGAGTTTTTATTACTGAAAATGGTTTTTATTAATATGACTAAACTTAAAATTATTCTCTTGATTAAAATAATATTTAAAAAAAACATTTTTAGTTACTTTTAACTAATAGTTGATTCATTCAATAAATTATTCTACATTTTTGACTTTAAATCGTAAGGAAAACGAAAAAAATAATTATTCCAATATATATTTCACTCAAAATATTTTATGCAAGTTTATGGCAGTTAATTATGCTGTTATAATGCAATTGTCAATTATTTTATTGTTAAATAAATCATAACTATTATAACTAAAAGTATATTATTCGTAATTAGTTATAAATTATTACCGGTTAGTCTTCTTAATATGAATTTAATGAGCTGAATATAACTTTTGTGAAATATTTCAAATTCTTCAGCTTAAATGATTTAATTTGGCACGAATTTTTTGAAATTCTGTGAACCGTTTTTTTCATAGAATCTTTTGAATTCAATTTTTCATAATGAAATCTTTTTCAGGATCAACTAATACTTAAAAATAACTGAAAAAGATTTTTTTTTATTATTATTTTAATTAAGGAAATAATTTTAAGTTTATTCATACTAATAAAAACCACTTTCAGTAATAAAAACTCAGCTTGAGATGGTTTTTACATTCTAATAAGGGAAAGCGCCAATACTAATCAATACTAATCAATACTATCAAACACTATCAAATGATGCCTCAATACTAGTCAATAATAGTCAATACTATCAAATGTCAATATTAGTCAATACTATCAATGTCAATATTAGTCATAATCAATAAATAAGTCATAATCAATAAATAAGTCAATAAATGAAAATATTAGTCAATACTATTAAATGATACATCGCTAAAAAGGGCAGAAAAAGACCTTTATGAAACAACTGATGTTTGCTTATAGGGTTTAAAGTAAAAGTTTTATGAAGCATAATTGATTGCAAAAAAGCAACAAATTTGTTAAACTATTTTTACTTAACTCTGTAAATTAAGTTGAAATACGCAATAAATTTGTTAGATTGATTTTTTCTTCAAGAATATCAAACAGCAAATAATTCAGATACAAAATTATGTCAAAATATGTCGATAGAAAATAAGTCTGACATAATTTATGTCAGCAGAAAATAATTCAGACATAAAATTATGTCAAAATATGTCGACAAAAAAAATGTCTGCCCTATTTTATGTCAGCAGCAAATAATGCAGACATAAAATTATGTCAAGATATATCGACAGAAAATATGTCTGACATATTTTATGTCAGCAGAAAATAATTCAGACATAAAATTATGTCAAAGTATGTCGACAGAAAATATGTCTGACATATTTTATGTCAGCAGAAAATAATTCAGACATAAAATTATGTCAAAATATGTCGAAGGAAAATATGTCTGACATATTTTATGTCAGCAGAAAATAATTCAGACATAAAATTATGTCAAAATATGTCGAAGGAAAATATGTCTGACATATTTTATGTCAGCAGAAAATAATTCAGACATAAAATTATGTCAAAATATGTCGATAGAAAATATGTCTGACATATTTTATGTCAGCAGAAAGTAATTCAGACATAAAATTATGTCAAAATATGTCGATAGAAATTATGTGGGACATATTTTATGTCGGCAGAAAATTTGTCTCAGACATATTTGACAGATAACAACCCTGTTGTTCTCATATTACCTTTTTTCTATTAAATTTATGTTAATTCTTTACTGATTTTAAATATAAAATAATCTTATACATAGCATAATCAATTTAATAAATATATTACTTAACAACAATAGAGGTTAAAATAGTTTTAATATGTCAAAATAAGATAGGATAAACTCTATTTTTTATTTTTTATGTGCTCCACCTTTACATATAAACTTCATTAACCAGAATAGTAATTTTTGTATTATATTCTCATCCTTACCAGTCAACGCCCTTAGCATCATATATTTGGTCTATCGCTATGGTGATTTATCTTGAGGTGGTATTCTGCTGCTGTTCATACGCATTCCTCCTTATGCGAGGTGTCGGTTAAGGTTTGACCGCGAGTAGATCAACCGACTGAGAGATAAACATAAGTCCATTCTACTTTATTGTACGCGCTTCCCTGTGTTTTGGCTTCTACTAAAATGCTGGTGAAATGTACGTAAACAATAAATAATATACGTTATTTTGCTTTAATTTTGTGCTCTGATACTGGACATCGGTCCAACATCGTCTAATTTTATTTGTTATGCTTACTCTAATATAATCTTTTTTCCTTTTTCCCTGAAGCTCCTACGGCCTATTGTGTTCCATAAAAGTTAACTGGTTTTCGAGTCCGGTTGCGAATTATAAATAACCTAACCACTGTCTATAACTCTATTTTAACCTTTTAAAATACAAGCTTTAAAAATGTCCCCTGTGCAAAGAAATAAGTTAAGCGCAGTACTACCACGCTTGGGGATTAAAGCTTCAAACTTATAAAGTGCGTGCTTTACCACTACACCATTAAATAAATTTTAATGTTTTTGTTATTTAAAAAACTAAACAAGGTATTCTTTCCTCTAATAAAAGACTTTACACCAGCAAAGTTATTAAAAAAATTAGTCAAAAATTGTGGAAATGAATATGTTGTGTGATATTTATCAAAACTTTAGAAAGTTTCTCAAAATACTGAAATTTTAAATGGCAGTTATAAGAATAAAGGAGAGTTAGTCATATAACTGACTGGGGTACCAGATTTTAGATACCAAGTACGAAAATTTGTTACTGACGTAAAAGTGAGAACATTATTTTAGGGCACATAAAACAAAGATCCGCTTGCCAAACCTACTATTAGTTACTGAAACCTTAGTCAAAGTCTTGTTAGAACTGAAATATAATATACCAAATATTTTTTGCTAAGTGAAATGTTTGGTAAAATTTAATATATATTAAATTTTAAAATTATACATTTTAGATTTGAAGAAATATCTAATAGATATGATATTTCAAAAGCTGATTTGAGTGCAAAAACCTTTACTAATACAAAGTCTAAAAAAAAGGAAAGTTTCTTTTTTTGAGGCAAAAAAACAAAAAAAAATCTGCAAGAACAAAAGTTACTACGATCAAATACTTTTTATTGTCCTTAATTAGAATCTCGATTGACATCTCTTGATATTAGTCTAGGCTCTAATTCAGGACAATAAAAGTTGATAAACGATGTACATTAATGAAAACGATTGTATAACAGAAAATTTTAAAGTGTTTAAACAAGAATCACATGTTGATAATTTGAAAAAGTAAGGTAGTACATTTTTTTTCTTTATAAATTGTTTCTTAATAATAATGGTAATCTATAAAATTTTTTAATTTTCTTTTCGTTTTTTTATTAGCACACTTAAAATAACTTTATGTATTGAGTAAAGTCTCATATATGAGAACTCTTGTTTATTTAAATTAAAGACTTTGTAGTTAATTTTGTGATTTTGTTTATTTTCAAGTCATTACGAATGAAAAGAAGATAACTATCAACACTAAGATCACAAGATAAGACAGCTGAACTCAAATTAGTCTCACTAAAAGCAAGTAGGTCTGAAGAACTTTTGCAAGAGATAAGACTCAATAGTAGAAGTTACTTTGAAATTCAAGAATATTAGTGTATGATAGAGTTAGAGAACTTGGTGATGACAATGATTTTTTTTGTTTTATAGCTTTGTATTTTGTAGATCAAGATTTAGACCCAAAGCATATTTATTACTCAGTAAACTATTTAATAGTCCAAGCAATTTCCTCATTACTATTAATAAACCCTAAGTTGTAAGGCAAAGCTTCAAATGTGGCTACGATGCACACCAAAAGTACAAGCACTGATATCATCCATGTGCAACATGTCACTGTTAGTATTCTGATGCTTTACAGCTCTTAATGGAATCAATCTCTCTGAGAGCTACCACATAGTTAGGGAAACCAAACTACCAGCCAGTCTCAGAACCATAAATCTGAGTTTTAGAGCTGTTCTCTCATTAGGAGATAATAAAATATGTTGCCTAAACATAAAAACAGAGACACAAGCAAAACTCATGAATTGAGTCACGAAAATCTAGCATTGAACAGCCTAAACTGGAAACAATGTATTAAAAATACATATAACTCAGCCTAATAGATGAAGAAGGGGTGCGAAGCTGGTCAATAGATAAAAAAGGATTATGAAAAGTCTAAATATTTATCCATACAAAGTGCATCTCATCCAAGAATTGAAGCCACAGGACCTTCAGCCAAGACTACAGTATGCCGTTCGATTACAAGAACTTACTGAAAATGAACCAAATTTTTTAGATAAACTAATCCTGTCTGATAAAGCCTACTTTCACCTAAATGGGTTCGTCAATAAACAAAACTTTCGCTTTTGAGCAACAGAAAACTAAAGAGTTGTGCATCAGAGAGAGCGCACCATACAGTGCACTTTACCCTGTAAAGTGCACTAAATGGTGCGCATTTACTTTATATGAAATTATCGGGCCATACTTTTTTGAAGATGATGATGAAAATGCTGTGACTGTGACAGGAGAGAGGTATATACAGGGTGGGCCAAAAGTTATTGAACCATTTCAATTTTAAATAACTTTTTATTTTAACAGTTATATGCATGAAATTTTAGTATCATTAAGTCAAGGGGAAGGAAATTGATTTTCTATCACAAATTTAATTTTATTCTTATCACAAATTTACTTTTAGTAAGCTTTAAAAACTTTATCGTTAAGTGTGAAAAATAACATCCTGCATATGCCTTCTATTTTCTGCTTCACAAATTTCAACTCTTTTAATTACCTCTGCCATAACCGTTTCCAAAGTTTCTGGCTTATTTCTCTTATTTCTCTAGTGATGCTTTCCTGTAGCTCCATTAAAAATCGAACGGCATACTGTAGTCTAGGCTGAAGGTCCTGTGGCTTCAATTCTTGGATGAGTTGAACTTTGTATGGATAAAAATTTAGACTTTTCATAACCATTTTTAAAGATATTTGAGAAATTCCAAATTCCAATAATCGTCTTTGGGTCAAAGTTGTTGGATTTTCTTCCAGATTTTCACGTATCCTTACTTTGTTTTCATCCGTACAAACAGCTCTAGGTCTTCCAGAATGTGGCTGATCACTTACAGCTCCTTGATCTTCAAATCTATTAACTATGTTGTTGATTGCATTCCTACTAGGAGCATCTCTCACATTGATATGCCTTCAATAAGCTCTTCGGGTTTGAATTATTAAGCCTTGGTTTTGATAGTAAAATTTTACAATTTGTGTACATTGGACGGTACTTAATTTCTCCATAATTAATTTTCAGGATCGGAAAAAAATAAAAAATATTAAGAAAATAAAAATTATTAAAAAATAAGTAAAAAGATTAAGAAATTAGTTGAAAATCACTTAACAAAAATTTTTTTCATTTTACACTGTGTTTCATCAACAAATTTATATATATATAATTTATATATATATATATATATATATATATATATATATATATATATATATATATATATATATATATATATATATATATATATATATATATATATATTAGGGTGTTTCATATTTTATCAATTTTTGAAATTAAACTCGCGAATCGATTTATAAATTGACCATTTATATGAAAATAAGTTTGAACAAAAAAAAAGTATGTTTGTACAATTTTTACGGTCCCCGCCAGTTCGATTTTGGGCAAAAATGTTGGGTGTTTTAAACGCCTGGCGGGGACCTTAAAATTTATCCTATAAAATTTTTTAATCTTTTAAATAATATATGTTGGATTGGATATTAATTACATAAAAGGAGCATGTTGAAAAAATTAAGATACGCCTCCGAGTTATTAATATTTACAAAAACCTATTTTATAACTCGGTGGCGTATTTTATAACTTGGAGGCGTATATTAATTTTTTCAACATGCTCCTTTTATGTAATTAATATCCATATGTATATATATATATATATATATATATATATATATATATATATATATATATATATATATATATATATATATATATATGAGTACAATACAATTATATATAAGTATTATGAAAACAAAAAAAAACACAGACAGTATAAAATCTGTATTTTAAGGCAAAATGGTATAAATAAAATGATAGGTTCTTTTTAAAATTAAAAGTTTTTTTCAGAAATGAATTTAAAAATGGTCACTTCTCTTTTCAAAACACAATTAACTTTGTAGATATAATATTTATATCATGCTGGTTTTCAGCCTTATTTATTAAGTTATGTAAGTATGGAGATAGCGCTACAGGATCAAATGTGCATATAGATCAAAGTTGCATGTTCTCCTCTACACCTTTATGGTGTGCCCATAAAGATGTTTTATATAAAGCACTATGTGATAAACTGCATCCCTTAAACAAAGGCATTAAAAAAAAAAAAAATTTCATCTATTATAAATGAAATTATGGAGCTATTTTACATTATACTCTTATTTTAAAATAGAAGTATAATCCTATTTTAAAATAGGATTATACTCATATTAAATTTCTATTAAAATCCTATTTGTATAGTTGCTTTATTCAGTTCTAACTTTTTGAGAGAATTTAAATTTATTTTAATCCATTTTGAGTACGCTGTTGCTAATAAAAGTAAGACTTCTGATTGGCAATAGTTGAAATAATAACAATACTGTTGTAGATATTGATTAGAATATTATTACGATTCTGTTTTATTACAATTCTGTTATTACTTTTGAACGTTTCCTTTTTAAAAAAATAGTTTGCTTTATTAGTTACAGTTGTTTGTTTTTATTTAAGGTCTTTGTAAACTATACACTCCTTTTTTCTTTTCAGTTGTTTCCATTTTATGTTTATTTAGTCCGTAGCTATTAATTTTTAAATGTTTTATTAGAAACAGCAGCTAACATCTTTGTGTCATCTGCAAACAGTGCTCAGTGACATGCAATATTGTCCAACGTCATGAATTTTTAGAACAAATAATATAAGTCTCAGCACCAAGCCTTGAGGTACTCTGCTAGTTACATGTATCCAATTTGATGTAGAATCTCCTAATGTGACTCTTTCTATAAGTCAGAAAAGCACGAATTCATTTTATTAGTTGTTTATCTATGCCATGTTTTCCTAATTTATATATATATATATATATATATATATATATATATATATATATATATATATATATATATATATATATATATATATATATATATATATATATATATATATTTATAATGGAAAAACTTATCAAAGGCTTTGGCAAAATCAAAATAAATTATATCTACTGGTATCCTTAGATTTAAATAAATTTTAAGAAAATAGTAAGTTTCCAACAAGTTAGGTGTACAATTATTTGAAGGAATAAATTCACGCTAGTTAGGATTAATTAGTTTGTTTCTATATAATTAAATTTTAGGCTATCTAAAATCAAACTTTCCACAACTCACACAAAATCAATGTTAAAGACACAGGTTAGTAGCTTCCAGGTTCAATTTTGCTTGTGATAAGTGCAACAACAATTAATAATAGCCATTTGTTAGAAGTAGTAGAGAAGTAAACGATTTGGTGAACAATAAAGTGAGGGTTGCCAAAGAAACCAATAATTTTTTTAAATTTTGTAATAATTCTATCATTCATCAGTTTAAAAATTTTTATAAACTCAATCTCATCAACCTACTCGCATCCATTTTTTCTTTTCCAATAATTAACTTCCTTTTTCCATCATAATATAGTTGAATCAAAATTGATGTATCACATATTTGAAAAATGTGAGTGCAGTTTGGAGAAAAAGACATTTTGAGTTCCCCGATATTTGCATCCAGATTCAGTTTTGAGTGAAAAAAAAATTGCCTTTGATATTTCCAGAATATTGATGACAACAAAATTTTTTTTAAATATTAAGTAGTTATCTATTGCAGCTATAGAAGTTTCTGTAAACCAAGTTTCAGTTATCATTGCGATGTCTATTTTTTCTGACTTAATGCAAGCTTCTCAAACATTTTGATGTTTAAAGAGCAAACATTTGTGTACATAAAAATTTAGCTCACTTGATTTGTCATTTAGATTTGTTGAACTAGACGCCGTGAATAAGTTTTTATGCGAATTTAATGTAGCAGTATATACTTGACCTACCTCTGATAATAAAGGCAATTTTGGGTTTCATGTTTGCATGGTTATGGTCTTGATCTTAACAACTACATTATCTTTTATTCCAAATCGAAAATCAACTTCTTCTTTTTATTTTCAAATCATTTAGTTTATTTCTTTTCTCTATTAACCCAGCGGACACACGACGTTGGAATAACGTTGATTAACGTCGATCAACGTCAATCGACGTTATTTCAACGTCATTCCAACGTTGTGTGCCCGCTGGGAAGGCTTTAATTAGTGCTCTTTTGCTAAGTGTCAAGTCTGAACCAATGAATATGTTGATGCAAGTGTCCAGTGGTTTATATGCATAATTCTTAATTTATAATAATATGATTTTTTTCATACCTATTTTTTTTTTTTTTTTGTCAATACAAATAGTAATTTGTAAAAAAAAGTTAAGACCATCAATAAATGCAGATTTAACTGTGCGGGAAATATCATTTATAATGTTTTTAAAAAAATCTGGGAATTCTGTACATGCATTGATTGAGAGTTTGGGTTTGGACAGTATCTCTAAAAAAATAGAAAATTTGTGACAAGAAAAATTATTGTTTTTTATCTTTATGTTTTATCGCTTTCATCTTTGTCTGAACAGTTGTTTAAATTAAAGTTTAAAAAAATATAAACAAAATATATTCTTCGTCAACTTAAATCTGCGTTTGTATATGTCAGTATGACATCATCATTGGCATTTTAAATGCATTATATATATATATATATATATATATATATATATATATATATATATATATATATATATATATATATATATATATATATATATATATATATATATATATAAACATATTTTAATTTTAATTTTTATTTATTGTTTGTATCATGTTAATATATTCTTTTTATTCTATAAATATATAAGCACTATACATAATTTACTTTATTAATATCATCTAATACAACTAAAGTCTAGATTTATTAAAAATAAAATAAATAAGAAATATTTTATGATAAATATAAATATTTATGTTGATCTGCCTGTACCAAAAGCCATGTTAAACAATTCACATAAACAAGGACATTAAAATAAAAAATTTAATTTGTGATGATAAATTTTAGGAAGTTGTTAAAGAAAAGAAGAAAAAAAAATCTAAGAAAGATGTTTGTTATAGTATAATATTATCTCACAAAGACGATTATGAAGATAAATGAGACTCAAATAAAATGAAAAAATAAGAAAAAGCATTCTGGAGATATAAGTGATATAAAATAAGCTGATAACTTATTAATTATGTTATTGTTTAGAAATTTGTTTATCTAATTATGTTATTTAAGTGTAATAATTATGTTATGTTTGTAATTTTATTATTGTTTAAGTATTTGTTTATCTACTTTTTTAACTAGTTATAATGAATTGATTAGTTGATACTCTTAATGAGTCATTATAATAATAACAAATATGTGTTGTTGTTTTTTAATGTTTTTTTTTTCTACAAAAAGTCTTTAAAATATTCACTTTTCTCCAAATTAAACGTCGGGTTGAAACTCTCCCACTTCTGAATTTTTTTTGCATTTGATGCATTAGTAAGCAAAATTTTTTTGTCAAAAAAAAATAAATCTGAACTAGGTGCTAAATATGATCATCATATAAGCCATCAATTTTCATATAAAAAAAATCATTTATTGTAGATAGATTTATAACACAAATGATTTTTATTATTCAAATTTGATTGTTCAAATTAAAAAATCACGAAAGGTGAATAAGGCTTTTCCTTATAATTTTTGTGCAATTGAATTATTTTATCTTTATCAAAGTCTAAAAAGTTGTTGAGTATGAGTTTTAAGTGATAAGCAAATAATAAATTTTTACCACTTCCGCAGTTTCAATAAATTCATGAAATTTTTTTTTCTGTTTTAGTAAAGGGTTTACTGTATTAGTCGTTCTTTTTTATTTAACAAAAAATATGTAATAATTGATTTACATTTTTTTTGTTAAATAAAAAAGTTTTATATTTTTTATTAGATCCTGGGGGCACTGTACTTGACTAATGAAGTATTATTTTTTAATAATTTTGCAAACCTAAACTTCTAAAATAAATTCAGAGAGAGAAAAAAAATTAAAAGTAAAAATATTATCTTAAATGGGTTTGGGATCCTCAACCTTCACTTTTGCCTAATTTCGGACCTTTATGACTTGGTTTAGATTTTAAAAACAACTTTTTCTATTATTAAAAAATAAATACTAATAAACAAAAAAAGTTTTGTTTAATTGATACGACATAAAACCTGGCGGTCACTCTGCTCCACTGTGACTGGTAAGCTATCTGAATATTTACGATTTTTATGTGTTAAAATAAACTGTTCTTGATGCGTTTTTTTTTGTTTTGTTTTTTAATGTACTTGACAGATAAATTTCTATAATATATATCTAAATATTTACGATTTTTATGTGTTAAAATAAACTGTTCTTGATGTGTTATTTTTTTGTTTGTACTTGATAAATATTATCTTTATTATAAGCTTTTTTAACTAATTGATACTGTTAACAGTTTTGCTTCATAATTCTTTCAAAAATTAGCTTCTAAGAACTGTAATATAATATTATTTAAATATATAATAGATAATTCTCCAACTGCTTGGGGGTTGCCGAAAAATGTAAACAAAAAGTAAAAAAAAAGTAATAATTGTTAAACTTACCACTTGGAACTAAAGTTAAAAATTATAATTAAAAAAATAAATTTAGCAATTCATGAATTTTAAAATTACTAAATGGATACATTTAGCAAGTGTTGAAAGGAGGTAAGATTAAAAAAATTACATATTTATTTAAAGTTTTATAATCATTACAAAAAGTGCTATGCAAACTTATCAGTGGTAGGCTGTGTTAATTGGACTAAAGATAACAATAAAATTGTACAATAACACAAAAAAATTGTACATTTTTAACAGTAAGTTATAAGCAATGAAAATGTAATAATTAAAAAAAATTAAGAAAATGTATTTATATACCATTGTAACCATATATATATATATATATATATATATATATATATATATATATATATATATATATATATATATATATATATATATATATATATATATATATATATATATATATATATATATATATATATATATATATATATATATATATATATATATATATATATATATATAGGTTATGGTTATAATATAATTATAATATTACCATATAAATCACAAAATTTATATATAAAAATTCAGCAGATGTGTTCTATGATCTAAACAAGAATTAAGCAGGTAACATTAAGTAAATATTATAATGTTTTAATATTAAAACTGTTACTTTTGATTTGATCGTATACTGATAGTACCACTTTAACAAAAAATACAATAATCATAATTTAAAAAACTTCATGAATTAGTTGGAATTTATTTTTTAAAGAAGTACATAATTTAATAAATGATAAAAAAATAATAATAATATATTTTGTTATATTTGGAAAACACAAACAAGTTTATTGTTAAGATTAAATCAATTAAGTATACGATTTGTCTTAATAAAATTGTCAACTGATCAGTTAACAATCAAATCAAAATCAGCAGTTTTAATTTGACAGTGTCAGATTCAATCAAATAAAAAAATTTATGATAAATAAATAAAATCTTAATCTTTCTTTTTATGTATCATTTAAAAATAGATTAATGTGTCAGTGATACATAATTTTTTTAAATAAAAAGATTATTGAGTCAGTGGACATTATTCTTTTTTTAAATGTTACGTAAAAAAAAAATAATAAAGTTTTACATTTTAAATAAACATATGCATAATAAATAGTATTTATCATCATTGTTTTGATTTAAAAATAGTTAATAATATTTTTATCATTTAAAAAAAATATTAAACTTACAATTCATTAAAGAATCCAGATAATTTTTAGTTAAATTATTCATTTATCTAATCTAATAATGAAAATCAAAATAACACGATATTGCAATTTTTTTTTAATAAATGGTCTCTCTGTCCGCTCCCGTATTCCACTTAGCGAAAAGAAACAACAGAAAAATCAAATTTAGGTACCAAAAGTCCTAAACTAATTACACTATCTGCTACCAATTATTTTTTGCTGATTTTTGGCAGGTGCAAAGAAAATAGATGTAAAAAATAGGTTAACTTGCAAAAATAGATCAACATTCCTTCCACAACAAATTATTGTGAGAACAAATTATTACAAATTATTGTGTACAAATTATTGTGAGAACAGTGACACAATTTTCATGTAAAATTGTCTGTAAAATAATCCATGAAAAAGTATAGTAACCATAAATAAATATCCTATAATAATCAAGCTCAACCTTTCTTCTTTATAAAAATAATTTATGTTTATATATGTTTCTAATAAAAAACACATTTAAAAACGTTTGCCTAAGGCTACCTAAAAAAAGTGTTATACCTAATATAACACATTTTAAACTATCTGCTATCAATTATTTTTCGTTGAAATTTGGCATGTACATCGTAAATACATATATAAATTTGTTAGAAAAAGAAAAAAAGTGGCATCAACATTTCTTTAACTACAAATTAATGAGAGTACATCAAGTAAATATTCTGAAGCAAAATAATCCATTAAAAAGTTCATTAATCATACATAAAAGTCTTTAATTAATTAAGATTAACTTTTCTTCTTTCAAAAAAGTGTCTATGTGTATATATGTTTCTAAAAAGAAACTCCACAAAACTTCGTCTACCTCACGCTGCCTAAAAAGAAGTGAAAAAAATGAGTCCCAAAATATTAGCACAAAAATCAGTTCCTTCAATCGCGATATCCGCGTACCTATATATGTATATATATATATATATATATATATATATATATATATATATATATGTATATATATATATATATATATATATATATATATATATATATATATATATATATATATATATATATATATATATATATATATATACATAGATAGATAGATAGATATATGATGATATACCAATGTTGAAAAAGTGTTGCAAGAGACCCACCCTCGCTAGCGCCCTCATGTTTTTTAAAAGATAGGGTGTGATGGTGTAAATTAGGATGGTGTAAAATGTGATGGTGTAAAAAATGGATAAAAAAATTTTTTATATCGCTAAACGCCAATACGCCCTCGAGAATTTTAATTTGTTTAATGAAGCGTGACCAAAAGTATGAAAATAGTAAAAAAAAATGAAATAGGTTCATAATAAATGGAAACGATAAACAAACCGTTACAACAATTTCAGTCTCCATCGAGAGTGGGAGTAGTTCAACCTTACAAACCTGATCCCCCGATAGATAATGGTGGTACGCACGACTCGCATGGCAATTTTATTTGACCGTTTGAAGTCCGTTAATAAAGAAAAAATATTGTCATTATTAGCAATTTCGAGCGTGTATTCTAGTGGGAGGTTATTTATTTGGATCGTTATTGGCAGTTTTTATATTACTTGGAACAATGATGGGATTATATATTTGTAATAAAATAATAAAAAATACATTGTAAATTTATTGTTATATATTATAATACTATTATTTTCCAATTCGATTAATTCCGTAAGAAATTCCACCTGAGATAGCTCCGCCCAAAACAGCTTTACCATTTGTAGGTAGAAGAGCGCTAGCAAAGGAAGGTAAGACCACTTTAGATACCATTCCTAAAAGAGGTCCTAAAAATTTTCCACGCATACGTCTTGTTCTATGTCTTTTATAGTGTCTTTTTTTATGTTTTCTTTTATACATTTTTTATCTCGGCATAAGAGATGATAATAAAGTTGGTGCTAAAAATACTGCTAACAAGGGTAGAAATTTACTACGCATGCGTTTTCTTAAATGTCTTCTTAAACGTTTTCTACCTGCGCCTTTTAACGGAGGTAAATAAACTCTTCCTTTTTCTCTTTTTCGATGCATTCCAACGTGTTTGAGGTTAGTTAAAGTAATTTATATTCTAAAGACGTGTTTTTTTAACATTTTCAAATTGAGTTTTTTGCATTTGTTTCTTGTGACATTTTATTAGTATACAAATTAATGGGGTTGCGTTTGATTTTTAAGCTTTGTAAAAAGGGTAAATTTTTAACTTTTGTAAAGTGTTTAGTTAATCTCCTCCTCGCATTTTTCTTCGTCTTCTTAAACGTTTTCTACCTGTGCCTTTTAATGGAGGTAAATAAGCTTTTCCCCTTCCTCTTTTTTTTAATGGACTTTTTTTTATTTTACAAGCGGTGCAACAAAATTTTTTACGCATTTCGTTGTTTTTGAAGATAATCTAAGGCGTAGCCTCCAGTAGATTTCAGTAGTCGTTTAGCGAAATTTTTAACTTTTGTAAAAAGTTTTTCTTTCCCTCTATGATGTCGTGCGCTACTTCTATGATGATGAAGACGGTGTCCGCTTCTTCTTGTGCGCCTGCGAGCCATTAGCACAAGAAATAAAAAATAACAAGATTTTTGATTTTTAAGATTTTAAAAGAAATAAATACTCGTTTGCTTATAAAAAACATAATACAAATTGGGTTTGTTTAATAAAAAGTAAAAATGTTTTATGACAAGTTAAGATGATTTAAATTTGGTAGGAACATAGGTTATTTGCGATTGTTCTGCTACCACAGTTTCCACAAGTTCAGCTGGATATTGTAGATATAGTGTAAGTGCTCCTCTAAATTGCTCTGTAAATTAAACATTGATTTAAAACGAATTATTTCAGGCAATAACAGCTGGAGGTTTATCGTTGATAAAATTGTAATCACTAGTGGTTTCAATGACTAAAGGTTCCGTAGTGTTATTAGTACTAAAATATCAAGTAGTATGTCTCAAAAAACTGTCACCGTCGCTATTGTAATAATCTGCAAAATTGTTAATGTTATAAGTAGAGGGTATATTTCCTTTACACCAAGAAACATAACTTCTCCAAACGTTTAATTGATCATCTCGCTTGGTCAAATCGTATTCGGTAGTATCACCTGCTGAATTAACAAATGTTCTTCTGAAATTATAAAGAGTGACTTTTTTAATGATATTGCAAGCCATTTCGACTGGTGCTAAACAATTTTTGTTTAAATGATCGCTTTCTTTTTTAGATGTAACGGAAAATATAATGCAGTGTGGTACAAGATCTGCTGTTTTTATACTTCCGAAGTTGACAGTGACTTCTGCAACATTTTCTACATTGGTTACAACTTGTTTGTAATGAGCGATACGTAGTAAAGTATAAGGGTCGTCTTTTTTACTTTTGATATATAAAAATCTTTCTAATGGTAAATTGGGTTTGATTCTATAATTATTAACATAAATCATAGGATTTTTAATAGATACACCCACGTTTGCAACACTTACCATCTCAGCATCAGTGATAGGTATTACCCATTCTAATAGTTGATTCATATCATTTTCAATATAAAATTCCAATTTAATTTGTTTATTTTTTCCGAAATATTCTTTCATTTGAAAAACTTCACACAATAAATTCAAAGGAACTCTAAATTTATAATCTTTATCCCCATTCAAGAAATTATTATATCTGTTTACAAGCGCTGTTTGATAAGCGGGAGTTGTCGTCGCATTGAGAGCTCTAATGGCTCCATTTGGATCAGCACATGGCGTACTCGATAACAGGCCTATTCACCGTGCGGATGACGTCATAAACTGGAGGCGAGTTTTTTTTAACAGAAAAAACACAACTAACATGAATTCAACTTGAAATTTTATTTCCAATCCAAAAAATACTAAATAAAAAAATACTAAACAATTTTTTTTACAAATATATACAAATATAATAAATTTATACATAAATTCAGTATTTTATGTTGGTTTTTTTTTTAAACTAAGTGTTAAATAACAATGCTATTTAACACTGAGTTTCAAAATTTTTTGTTTTGGTTCTTTTTCTGATCTTGGTGAGTACAAACTACAATAGTTTTTAATAAATATGTTCGAAAGTATAACACCATGTTTTCTATTCATATTCAGTTGATATGATTCTGAAATAAGCATCATTAGATTGCACTAAGAAGAAATGCATGTATTATCAGCCACTTCACGAAACATAATATAGCAATATATAACCCATTGAAATACACAACCACCAGGTACAGTTAATCCTCCACGATTGATTTCGTTTGTAAAATATCGGAATTTCTCATAATAAAAGCATGAGTCATCTGAATCTCCATCATTTCGGACAACATACCCAGCTATATAAATCAGACTCATTTTAACATCTATAGATACTATATTTTCTAATTCTGGTAAGTAATCAAATATCAAACATTTCTCTTCGTTCATGTAAAAAGCACATCTTTCACAAGAATGTCCTGATGTAGTAAAATCAAGACAATCTCCATTATTGTCTAACTGCAAAAGTAGTTTTGTCTTTACAATACCAACTTTCTCTAATACTTGTTGTACAGTTATAAAATATGTACTACCTGATCCTTGTCTGAGTTTCCCAAACTGTTTTTCTAAAGGATCAGTGGTAAATGTTCCAAGCAAAACATATTTACGATTTGTAGACAAGAGAAACTTTGACAACACAACAAGACCATTGCATGTGTGATAGAGACTTTTAGAAGTATCTTTTGTGAAACTTTTACAATGAACTTTTTGAGAAGAACACATTTGTTTAGCTAAGTTTCCGAATTCAAACAGCTTTTGATGATTAAAATCACCAGGAGAAAATATTGCAGCTTTGTTTGGATCACGCATACGTATATTTGCATAAGGGCTATGAACATTTACAATTCTCCAAAATTCAATTATAATTGAAAGAAACATATAACAATAAACAAATAGTATCATCAACATTTTCCAAGTCTGGATGACATTTTAAGGCACAGACTGTTTCTTCACAAAATACTTTCAGACAAGTTGAAACTTTTTGTCTTTCAATTGGTTTGGGGAATACAGCAACATCAGTAAGTTTATACATTTTAATCATTTGCTTTGACTCTAATTTATGCAATGCTACAAAGTGAGACCACTTAGCAACTTTTTTTTCCTTATTATCATAAAACTTAATCTTCTCTGAGACGATTATATGTAGTACGTGACATTGAAAAATATTCAAATGCTCTTATTATTGTAAATTGATTAAATTGATCTTTAGGATTTATTTTTGAATCTTCCATCATTTTTTGTTCTAAATTGACTAAATTTTTATTATATCTTCCTTTGGCGCAAAAGATACTCATTTTTTATAAAAAGAGAGTAGGTGAAAAAAAATAACAACTTTTTTTCTTTTTATATTTTTTTAATTAACAATAAAAAATAAAGGACATTATTTTATAGTAATAAAACTAGTTAATTGTAAAACGGAACCATTTGAATCTTTAACGTAAGATTAAAAAAAACGGTAGAACTAAGATTGCTAAAGGTGAGCGGTTCAGATTTGGAATTGAGAAACGACCATCTTGTTTGTTTCCAATCGTAGAAGTTTTACGATTTTTTGTAAAATCGATATTGGTAGTAACTTGAGTAGGATTGGTATAGTCTAACAAGTTAAAAAAAGTAACAATTCCGGGAACATAAGTTTTATTCATTTACATTCCACATTGGGTAGCTTGATCGCATTTGATAAAAATGTAAGCGTCTGCAGTAGTAGGAAAATTAGAAACGTTGGTATTAAAATTACTAATTTGATCAAGAGAGCATCTTAAGAAAGCTAATTTTTTTTTTGAATTTGAAAATCAAGAGTCATGGTTGTTCTAAATTTGGTCATATTTTGATCCACTTGCGTAATAAAAGGATTGATTTGTTGAGATAAACTGTATTGATCTAATTGTAAAAGTAAAGTATAAGGTATAGGATTGTTTCCAATAGGTTGATACATTTTTAAAATGATATTTTTTAATGGTTAACTGTCTGTCCAAGTTTGTATAATAGTACCGTCGGTCTTTTTTTGATAAATAATTTGTCCGTTGAGCGAAGTGCAATAAATACCAATTTTGTTGGATTATTTCCTTGTAAAATCGCTTTGATACTATTTAACCATGTTTTATGAGTCGGTGTAGCAGCTCTTTCGAAACTAGTTGTAGTGAGAAGTGGTACTTTGATGGTATTTGAAAAATTGGGCTTGCTTTGTTCGCAATATATTAAAACTTCACTAAAAGTTTCTGCGTTATATTTAGTCAATAAAGAGCTATCGCTTGTAAATATTTTATAAACGTCATCAGGTAAGTTTGATGGTAAAACTTGAAAGGGAGTGCCTTTCATTTCGGGAGTGCCAATAGGCACATTATCCCATGTATAACTGGTATCATAATCTGAATAGGAATTACTGTTCATTTGAAGTCCTAATAAACCTTTCATAAGTAATGTACTAATTTTAATGGGTGATAATAATTTTCTTTGGAATGATGGTAAAGAAAAAAAAGTATAATAATTTGAAGTTCCGTCTATAGGATCGGGAATGCATCAAGGTATACCTTTTGCTTTATTTGTAAGATATTTACTAAACATGTTAAAATCGGTTCCTGCATATGTATGATCGGCAAAGGTCAAGTTATTTAAATTGAGATTGAATAAATTATTTGACATGTTTAAACTTTCGGTAAAAACATCCATCATTTTTAATTCTCTTTCAGGCCATATGACTTGATCTACGTTAAAAAAAAGGTAAAAGTAAAGAAGTTAAAGGTATATTTATTAAAGTATAACGATAATATTTTCTTTTGGATGTGAGAGGAAAATAAATTTGATAAAAACTTGTTAATAATTCTGTAGGTTCTACACCTAAATCAGCTGCTGTAACATAGATAAGTTTTGTACCAAATCCAGTTGGAAAAGCAGTTGTAAAAGCAGCTTTGATAATATCTACAAATTGTGGTAGTACTATTTTTTCGTTGGTATAAACTCCAGGATAAAGTGGGTTTTTAGTGTCGACATAATCGTTCCAAATTTTCCATAAAGATTGAATACGAAGATTGACATTATAAGGTATGTTGAAATCGTTAAGATTAGTTTCTACGTTATATATGTTACCTTCAAAGGGTATTGTGTTGGTGTTGGGTATTATTTTTGATAACAAAAAAGCAATTTGCCACGGTACAATGTGTTTCATTTTTGATTTTGTGCCTACTGCAATAGGTAAAAGGTTAATAATATAAACACCTAAATCAACACTGAGAATATTACTGTCGGCGGTTAAGTTTGTTCCAGTTAAAGCTGGATTTTTATAATTGGGTGAGAGCATATTATGAATAAAAGGTCAAACAAAGGTTTTTTCTATACCATTTAGAATAGCTTGTTTTTCGGGTAAAATAGCTGCTATTTGTTTCGTGCTTAAAAGCGGATGTTTTGCATAAATTAAATAATTTTTATTAGTGTGAGTATTTAATGATAAATTGTATATGTTGTAATTTTGTAAAATCTTCTAGAACGTACACACTTGCAGTTATTCTGTTTGAAAAAAAACCGAAATGAGATAAACCTTTTTCTTGTAAAGGCGAGATCACGCTTAAGGTAAATCGAATAGGTTTTAAAAAAGAAGGATTTCTCGCCTATTTTTTTTTTTTTTTATAATACCATAATAAATTATAGTTGGTTCTATTATTAAATGGGGAAGTATTGACGTTAAATAAAATTTTTTGAACATCGTTGTTGCTATCTAAACTAAATTTTATCATGGGTAAATTGATTACAGCCGTTTTGTTTCGAATTTCAGTTGAAGGATCAAATAAATACTTTGGATTAAAATATTTCTTTGATGAAATTTTACCATTTTTATTATAATAACTTGAAAATAAGTCTGAAAAATATAAAGCTCTATTTAATTTAGAATTATAAAGTTCCAAGTTTCTAACGAAAAAATCATCTTGATAGGCGGTGGGTGTCATAACACAAAAGAGTTTACCTCCGCTCGTTGCATAAAAGGTCCACATATAACTCAAATGATCGGCGTTCATGTTTTCCATATCTAATATGTCATAGCAAGGAAACGTGTCATCTGGTAAGGGTATATGATTGGTGTACAAGACAACATTTTTAGTAACGAGATAAAAATATTTGATTGGTCTTGTAGGATTACTAATCATATTGTTTTGAATATCTGATAACATTTTTTTAATAGCGGGTTTAGATTCCATTCTTAATCCGTAATTGTTTTCAGAGAAGAATAGGTTTTCGTCTACTCTTGTTAAATTGGTAGGACATCCATACTCGCTAAATGTGGAATGGTATTATTTTTAAATGTGGGTTTGTTGATATTGTTAGGCGTCAAGGGCAAACTAAAATTGTTCAAGATATTATAATGCAGGCTAGCTTCATTTTTATTTTTAATTTCGCTAAAATAATACGTACTACAATCATATTTATTTACATCTAAAACATTGTCAAACGTTAAATTGTTCGTTTGTTTTTTTTTTTTTTTTCTTGTAGTCTTTTCTTCAAAGGTTTTAAAAAAGTATTAACATATTCACTAAAGTTTTTATAGTAAATGTCTTTATCTTCTTCGTTAATAGGTAATAAATCTTCTCGTTTTACTTTGAAAGTCGTATTTAAATTGACTACTACTCCCACTTTATAATTATAAACGGGTAAATAACCTTCTACTGAAGGGTTAGAGCGTTTAGAGACTTTGATAATAATTACTTTTTTGGTAGTGCTCAATACGCATGATTACGAGTGGTTGATTTGCTAAATGTGTCTTTGGGATCTATTTTATATTTTTTCAAATAACATTTGGTGCCAACGGATAGAGGTTTGTATATTTTTAATATTTCGTTTTTGTATTCTTTTTCTACTCGATGTAACATGTTGGAAGAAAAATGAAGACCTCGTCTTTTGTCGTCGCGGTATTGATCGACTAAACGAAGAGCTTTACCTTTGGCGTCATCAGCATCCAAATCTTCAGGAGCTATTCCACTTGTTACTCTTTCTTTTTCATTTAGTTTTTGTTCTATATCCTCGATATAAAAACTCCAATTGTTTTTTCGAAGTTCGCTTTGTTTTCTTAATTTTTGATAAAGTTGTTTTAATCGTCCTATTGTCGATTCAGCCAAGTAAGCTTTTCCATAATTTTTAGAACTAAAATGATAAATGTTTTGTTCATAACACCATTCTTCCATTTTGTTATTAAAAAATTCGCCGCCTTGATCAGTTTGTAAGTAGATAAAAGTTTTATCGTCTCTTTTAATAACTTCAAAAATATATTTAAAACTGCTAAGCACTTTATTGGCTGTTTTTCACTAGTTACTCTCAAATACACTTTTTTAGACACTCCATCTACCACAACTAAACAAAATTCAGGACGATGAGGAGCAAAATTTAAATTAAAACTGTTCATATCAGCCAAATCAGCTTGAAAATATGTCGAGGTCTATCGTATCAATATTGATGAGTTTTGTAAACATAGGGTTTTCTAGGTGCTTGATTTTTAACGTTCACATCAGTTGTTTTTTTAAAAAGTAAGGTGGTATGTGACCAAGCTGTTATGAGACCGTTCCATTTGGCATAGATGGAACTTTCTAAAAGTGTTCTTAATTGTTCATAAAATTTTAAATCGGTTGGATTTTTTTTTAAAGTATCAAATTGAAGCAAAAATTTTTTAATTTTAGGTACGTCTGTCAAAGCAAACAAACGACTTGATAATTTGGTCAGTTGATCTTCTACAAGGTTGTCAATAGCATCTCTCAAGACGTTGTCCATTTCTTTAAAAAAATTTTTGTTAGATTGCCTTTCCTCGTTCTCTATCCTCAGCCCTTTTTCTCATTGATCTGGTTTCTAACGGTTTTCTTTTTAATCCTACTCGTTCTTTTGTAGTTAATATCGGAGATTCACTAGTATCAGTTGAAGCACTAGCCCCTGTTGGTTCAGAAGTGCTAACTGTTTCAGGTAAAGCAGTATCACCTAATAATTTGGGAGAAGTTTCAGGAGGTTCAGCAGGTTCAGTTTTAGCTGTTTGAGAAGGCTTTTCTTCTTTTTTAGTTTCTATTGGCGCTAAATAGGGATGAGATGCTCGTGTTCGTGGTTCTTTTTTGGGTGAAGGAATATGCAATAAGGAAGAGCTTGTTAAGGAATGACTGAATAAATTTCTTTTTTTAAAATTGGTAAGTAATTTTAATTATTTGGCAAAATTTTTAATATTATTAAAATCCATTTCAAAACATTTTTTATCAGATATTAAAAGTGAATTTAAACGAGCAAGTTGAGAAATATACATTGAACCCATTATCATCAACATTTCAAGTAAACTTTTTTCTTTGATTGTGTTTTCCGTGTTGTAAAATTGATTTGAATTGGATTTAATACTTTCCAATAAACTCGTCATTCCTCCTTTAGCGCAAGTATGTTCTACATCTTCTTTTAAAATGACTACGTCTGTTACATCTCTAAAAGGTAACGATAGTACATGATTGAAAAAAGTTTTAAATGTTAAATAGAGCATATTTTCACCGATAGCTCTGCTGGCTAGTGCGTTCTCGTCATAATTATTTTTCATTCGATCGTAAATATCTTTATTGGATAATAAATAACTCTTGTTTTGAATATATTCTCTGAAAATGTCAAATTTAACACCTCAAAACATTTCACTATATTGCATGCAACTTTGATTAATAATTTCTTTTGTTTCTAATAATATTTCAAAAGCTCTTTTTCCGGCAAAACTTTTATCGCTTATGGATTCGCTTTCTATAAAACCAGAAGTCATGACAATGTAAGGATCACAAGATAGAGCGCCAGCATATACACCTTCGGATGTTAGTTTAGTTTCGTTTCGGAAGGGTATGTTGTATCTTTTAATAAAACTCCACAATTTGGCAAAAGTAAGTTGTCTTATTTGGTAATAATCGGCTGCTAATCTCATGTTGCCTGCAGAGTGAGAAGAGGTAAGTGAAGTTAAATAATCGTTAGCGTAAAAGGAATATTGTTTTGGATCGTTTATTTTTTCAAAAGCAGTATTTGTCAAATTGTTAGTAATACTCGCTATGGATTCTTCTACATCTACAACACTGGCTTGACATAAAATACAAATTTTTAAATTGTTTAAAGTCGCTCTTTCGTTTCTCGGTTTATAAACGCGTAAAGAAATTTGATGAGATCCAAATCGATAATTGACTTGATTTTTACACATATCAATGAGTTGTCTAGGCAAGTTAGGGATTTTTTTTACAGATTCATTTTTATAAAGCTCTTGTAAAATTTCGGTTGAATTGGGTGTTTCGTGAAAAATTTAAAATTTACTAAGAGGTGTTAAAGTATATATTTTTGTATGACTCGGTGGAATAGTGTTTAAAGTAGGAGAACGCGGTAAAGTGTTTAATGTAGATTGAATAGAGGTGGAAGGTGTAGTAGTAAGAGAGTTGTCTTGAATAGGAAATTTTCTTAAATTTCTTATCATTCTTAATGATTCGCTTATATTTCTTTGATCAATTTGAATGTTAAATTCGCTTTGTTTATTCAAACTTAAAATGGTTTTAAAAGCGTAAGCATCTCCTCCCACGTTAAGATAAGTTTTCCATTTTTCTTGATCGCTTATTAAACTTGCAGCCAAATCACTGTTAAGCATAGTATCTAAAGGTAGTAAACTGTTTAAATTTTGTTGAAAGCTAATTTCACCAGCGATTCGATTTTCAATATTGATGCGATCTGCATAATTAAGAGAACAAGGTAAATCATATCTCTAGATAAGCTGAGACAAATCCGATCTGTTTGTTTCTTCAGATTCAAGGCTAACTTCTGGGTTTTCTTGTTCATCCATTTGCAATAATTTTTTATTAAAAACATCCATATTATATGCATTTTTGGCCAACACTTTATGTAAAGTTAATAAAGGAGACTCGCTATTAGGTCTATATCTATTCATGTTTCATAAAAATACAATTTATTTTGAAAATGCAATTCTTTTTGACAATAATCAACGTCAAAATGTTGTCTTAATAAATCGATCACAGTTTTTGTAGGTCGTATAGTATCGAATGAGATTAATTTATTAGCATAATAATTTATAATTTCGTGATAAAGTTTAAAACGAGTGGAATTGAAATATTCTTTTAAAACGTCGTAATTGTTATAAACAAAGTCTGATATAGCTTAATTTTTATCTTTCATTTTTTCTTTTTTCATGATGATATTTCCGTTTTCGTTAAACTTTGGATATGGATATAAATATTCTTTGACAAAGAGTTTAATTTCTATACAAACGTATTCTTGAAAAGCGTTCTTTATTTGTTGTCTTTTGTGATCTGATGAAAGTTCGCATTTTAACATTTTTACAGCGTTAAAACGTGTCAAAATTTCTTTCATCCATACTTTAATTTCGTTTTCGTCAATGTCTTTTCTTCTATTTATTTTGGGGATAAAAATTTGCCCTCGAACAGCCAAATTTTGTCTCATGGCTTGACGTTTACTCGCTTTGTTTGTAGGATTGCATAATTCATAATCATTTTGTAAAATTCGTAAAAATTCTTCACTTTCCCAATCATTCAGAATCAGAGTTGGGTCCACCGTCTGAAGATTCGTCTGAAGATTCGCACAATCCATATCGTTTTTGTCTTTTAATTTCATTGATTAATTGTGTCGCTCTTTCGCTTTCACTTCATTTTCTTTATTTTATCTGGTTTTCTTTTTCTTTATTTATATCGTTTTTATCTTCTTTGTCGGGTTTATTCTCCTTTTCTTGATTATAATTATTATGATGTGATTTGAGATAATATTGATTTTTCAAATTTTGCGCCTTGACATAAGGAAAGGATTGAAAACTAATAATTTTTTTGTTAACGCTCATGTCTTTATAATCAAAGTCCAATTTACCTTGAGCGTCTACTGGAATAAATACTCTTTGTTCTTTACTCGTAATCTGTGTTCTCAAGCGTGCAACCGAACAGTTTCTTTTAAATAAAGCTAAATGCCCGTGTTGATTAGAAGTTTCCTTATTTAACAAATCGCTTATGACGTTATGATGCGTTTTGCCGGTATAAGGAAAATCATTTTTAAATATTTTTTTTTAATCTCGCTATTGTTATCAAAAGAAATAATACATTTGTAATGAGACACTAAATTGTTCCAACATTGAATTGCTTTAGAAGGTACCGAATGAAAGATGGTAATGGTGCCTACTCGGTGATGAGTGCCGCTAGAACATGCGCTAGTATATTGTTGACTTTTTAGGCAAAAAGCACTAATATCGTCGGAAAAAAGTATCGTTTTTATTAGTCGATGATCACTATTTTGAATACCGTATTTATCTTTTGAAAAACTAATAGCTCTCTGTATCACCGCATCTAAATTTTCTGGACTGTTTACTGTAATGATATCGTAAGCTTCTAAATTATTTTTAGAAGAATCGATTATATTTTTCAATGTATTGTGTTGAGATTCACTAGGTTCTCTCATTTGTATCACAAACAACATTTCAGCATCAGGAAATTTTTCACAATGCAATAATTCTCTCGCCATGGTCGATTTTCCGCTGTTTGAAGGTCCAGTAATAATTGTATTTTCAGGATACACATCTTAAGTAGGTTTAAAAATATTAAATTTAACTTGTGAATTGGAATCTTCGTCTTTGAGTTCGGTTTCATTTGATGTTCCTTTTAAATAAAAACTATGAAAACCTTTTTCGTTTAATATTTTAGTATCGATCTGATCTGATCGATTTTAGTATCATCATTTTTTTCTAAAGGTTTATCTGTAGGTTTTTCTGCAGACTCTAATTTTTGTTCAGTAGATTTTTCTTCTTTTTCTTCCATTTTTTTATTAATAAAAAACAACAAGAAAATTTTTAATTTATATTTATTTTTTTTCAAAAAAAAATTTACAAAAAACGGTCTAAAATTATTTTTTTAATGTCCATACTTGGTATGTTATCCAATGCGTAAAGTAATTGTTCTATTGTCCCGTTACGATTCCATACTTTTAACATTTGAAAACTTTTTTCTGCGATTTAATTCTGTTAGTAATATAGTGTCCTCTATTAAGTTATGATTCGTTTTTTTACTCTAAAAGACAAGAACAATTATAATGTATTCTATTAAAATCTTCACAATGCTCACGTTATCTTCTTCATAACAGCCTAGATGACATACAAAACTCAAATATTCACGTAAACATTCTGTACAACAACTTAAAAATGATTCAAGGAATAACTCGCGTCCGTTTAGAGAGGTTAGAATTAAACGAGAAGTATAAAATCCTTTTTTATCGCGATAATATTGAACTTCGTTTTCTGTATTTTCTACTAAATAAAAATTTTTTAAACCAACTTCTTTCAACTTGTTATCGAGTTGTAGGGTTGTTAATTTTTAATCAAAAAAACAAAACTCCATTTTTTTTATTTACAAAAACATTTTACAAATTTATATTTTTTTAAATATCGTATAATAAAGGCATCAAAACCTTTCGATTAAACATCGCTATTGTATGATTCTTTTATAATATTTTTTTCAATTTGAAGTAATGTTTGGATGTGTTCATCACTACAAAATTTTTCCATATCAGGTAAAACTTTTGAGTTAGCTTCTCGTATTGGTTGTAAAAGTTAATGATCTCGAATTTCAGTCATGACTCCGTCATCAAAAACATAATTTTTTTGTGTAAACCTTTTTAAAAAATCAATAACATGTGTTTCTATTTTAACTTGTTTGTAATTGACACTCATTCTATTTTGTTCGATAGGTTGTTTTTCTTTTACCACTGGAAAAGGGATTTCTCTAAACAATCTTTTAGCTGAAAAAGTATCAAAACCGTTGACATAATTTGAAAATAAGAGTTTAGAGTTGGGTACACCTTTAGCTCTATTTTTGTAATAATTTTCTCTTTCTTTGTCTCCGTTGACACTGTGAACGCTATAACATTTAGGTCCCATGGCAAAAGCTTGAGCAATTGTGATAGGGAGGTGGTATTTCGTTTTGAAAATGATCTGTTTCTTTTGTGTAAAGAGTCAAATAAAAACACTGAGTTTTTTTATAATTGGAATAATCCATCCATTGATAACCGATTTTCGAAAAATAAATCCATTCTTCTACTTTTTTGCGAAACGTTGAGGAAAGTGTGTTGTATCTATTTTTCTTTTGCGTAATAAAAAAACAACCAGAATTAGTATCTGTTACTACTAAATGTTTTTCAGCTCCATGATTTCTTAATACTTGACCCAATTCCCAACTAAAACGTCCCACATTGAGTTTTGCATAAGATAAAATTTGTAAAGCTACAATACGTAAAGATTTATTAATTAATTTACATTTCTCGCTGGTAGTTAAAAATAAGAGCGTTTTTGTGATCTTTTGTTTTTAAAAATTCAAAGACGTCTTTTATTTCATGATGATTATTTTCATCCTTAAATAAAATACTTTTTGTTTTGACATCAGTAATCAAATTGAAAAGATTTTCTTTAAATAATCGTCATAATTAAAATCAGTAGACTCCTAATAATCTAAACATACTTTTTTTTCAAAAACTTCCAATTTATATCTTTCAGGTTCAACACCAATAAATACTGATCCGTTATATAATAAATTTTGAAAATGAAAAGGGAGTAATAATTTAATATTTTCATCAGTTTGTCCTTCTTGAATTAAAACATTGCCAATGTTTTGAAAGTTTTCAATGATGTTTTGAAAAGCTTTTTCTTCGTGATTCATAAAAACAGTATTTAGTTTTTGTGCAATTTGTTGACTTAACGTTCCGTAATGTCCACTAATTTGTAATTTGCAAGAAGCGTCGACTACTTTGTCACCCTTTTTAATGGCTTCTTTTCTTTTTTCCATATTTTCTTTTACCATTTTTCGAACTAACGGATATCGCCATAGAGGTAATACTTTGTAAATTTTTTCAACAACACATCCACAACACGTAGTTAACCATATTAAAGTGTCTAAAAATTCACAAGTTTTATGCAAACTTAATTTCATAACTAATTTAATGGTTTTGTCTTTTTCTGAAGTATAATTTCCATTGTTTTTGAGATAACGTTTAGATATTATCTCTTTTTCTGCCACAGGCGAAAAACCTCCTTTACGATCTTGATATTCTGGTTTCATGGTAATTTGATAATGAAATAAAGCACTTGTTGAAAAACCGTTTAATATAACGCAATGATAATTTTGAATAACATCATCCAAAGTATTGCATTCCAAATCAAAAGAATATTTCATATAGAAAGGTAAAGGTTTTAATTGAGCGCCACCGTATTGACCATTTTCGTCCATAAAAAATAAATAACTTTATAATAAGTTATTGTTTAATTTTAGTTCTTTTATTTTAGACTCGAAGTAGACTGTATCGATGGCGTATTTTTGTGTCCCGTTGGTTGACATGCCCCCTCTTTACTTCACAAAACACATAGACGTATATTGTGGGAAAAATTAAATTCTGCTCATGAAAATATAGAAAAATTAAAAATGGAATTAAGAGTTTATGATTTAATAGCTTTAGCAGATACTTTAGTTCGATTTGCTTATGAAATATGTTTACCCCGTTTTCAAAATTTAAATAAAACATTAGAAGAAAGAAATTTAATATGGAAAGAAGAAAATCCTTTATGGTCTATTTGCAGATATACAGCAGATAAAGTTTGTCAATCTGAGATTTATGAAAATAAATTTTTTTGCATGACTCCTCAAGAAATAGAAATGATTTTCCTGAGGAGTCATGCAAAAAACTTAATGAGTTTCGTATGTATAACGACAAACGAATTCAAGTTTTTAATATGATGTTTCAAAGAATAGCTCGTTTATAATTGTTTATGTTACCTTTGAATGTACAAAATTATTTAATCAACAACGATTCTGAAAAAGTTAAACAAGGTTTATTTAAAGTGTCAAGTTTATATTATATTTGTGGTAGATGGTGGGAAAAATTTGAATAGCTACCTGCTACTAACGGTTTATTTTATTTATAAATTATTTTATTTTAGCTTTATTAGCTTGATTAGCTTTATTTCTTTCCTCGTCATTAATAAAAGCTCTTTGAGAATCTTGATAATCTTTGGTAATGTTTTCACTTTTAAATACCACTTTTAATAGTTCTGTAAGACTGCTTTTATATTGTGATTTTAATTTAGAATGTAATAAACGAATTTTGGTATTATTTTTATTGATGGCAAAAATTTTAATGTTAATACGATCAAAAATATTTTCGTAAGCAAAACAGTGACACATATCTATCAAAGTTTGAAAAGATATATTTTTAGAATTTTCTTTTTTTTGTAAAATGTTTTTCCAAGCGAGAATATTTTCATCGTCTTGATTTTCGAAAAGGAGTTGTAAAATATTTTCTTCAGATTGTAAATCAGTTGTATTTTTTTCCAAAACTTTTTTGTTCTATTCTTTAATCGTGCACACATTCCATTGTCGAGCCAACAAAGAGATAAGAAAAGCAGAATAAAAGTATAAACCAGGTTCAAACAAAATACTTTAATCCAAAAACATTTTTTTTTTGCTCGTAAGATAATTTAGTATAAGGAAGACCTCTTTCTGATTTTTTACATTGCGTTATAGAATGAGGTCTATACCATTCTCCAAACCATTCGTCTACACCGATTTCTTTGATATTTTTTTGCTGTCTTTTATATGAAATTATTTTTCGTTTTTTTTTCGTAGTATGTTTTATTGTGTTTTTTCTTTTTTTGAATTTGTTCATCCGTCATTTCCATTTTTCTTTTATAACCCGTAATTTTGTAACTTCATCATCGATCTTTCTGTTAAATTAGATAGAGATTTGATTTTCATATTTCATAATCGTATCAACCTCCATCCGCTATCGTTTTCTAAAATATTAAAAACACCTCGAAGATTGGCATCTTGAATAAAACGCAAATTCGTCGGACCTTCTAAAGGTTTTAAAAAATAAACAGGTGAATTGTAACAACGTTTCATTATTTTACAATAACCATTTTCAATAGATTTGCAACGTAAATTAATATTATTATAACCAATTAAAATATTTTGAAACAAGTCAACAAAATGAGTACTGTTTTTCATTTCCATTTCAAATCCTTCCAATGTTTTTTGTTCTAAATGATAAACAATTTCATCCGGACTTTGAATTTCTGAATGAAGTCATAATTCTTCAATTATATCTTCATCTTTATAATCATCTTTGATGTAATAAAAATGTTCTGTATATATAGTGTTATTACTAAATTTATTTTCCTCAGTTTTAAACTTGAAATTCATTTTTTTATACCTGAAAAAAAATTACATGTATTTTTTATAAAATTCTAAGACATCCGAATGAACAGTTATATTTTGAAATATTTTTCGTAATTCTAGTTTATCATTAAGAATAATATAAATATCGTTAATATTACAAGCTCGCGATAAAGAAGCATAATCAAGACTAATATTGAAAGCCTTTGAATTAAAATTAATAACTGCTTTATTCATTGTACTTCCTTGTGCTTTATGCACAGTAAAAAAAAAAGCTAATTTTAAAGGTAAACCCAATCTTGAGCCTACATTAGCGTGAGAACAATCTAAAATCTCTTCTTTTACAAATTCAATTTTGACTTCTTTTCCATTCATATTTACCCAAACAGCATTATTTTCTAATATAGTCACTATACCAACACTACCGTTACACAATCCTTCCTCGACATTGATATTTTTCACAAGCATAGTTTTTATTTAGCACTATTTTTAAGATAAACAGCTGCAGGAATTTGAAATGAATATTGCATGTTTGGATTTTTAATTACATCTTTTGCATAAAACCAACGTCCTTTGTGCTTTATATTATCCATTTTTTTATTATTATAAATATCGACTTCCATATTTCTAAAAAATAATCTCGTATATTTATCGTTAATACTTTCATCTTTTTCAAAACATCGAGTAATAAAATAATCAATAGTTCGCTCTGAAACTTTACCAAAACGTATTTCGTTTAAAGCTCCAAAAAATTGCGAATCTTCTTTTTATCTAAAACATTCGGTTAAAACAAGAACTTGTGTCATGTATTGTTGCCACAATTTTGAATTAAAAACAAGTTCTCCTTTGATAGGCAGTAATTGAAAAAAATCACCACAAGCACTAACTTGTATACCTCCAAAAAGTTCATCATCACATTGTTTAATTTTACAAGCAATTAAATGTCATAAATCAAATGTTTGAGAGTTAATCATACATATTTCATCAATGATTAAAACATCAGTTTTCAACCAACAGTTTTTAATTTCAGGATGTATATGTCGCATGTAATAATCTAAACTTTTAACACCTGTTTCTATACCAGCAAAAGCATGTACAGTCATACCATTTAATAAATGAGCTGCTTTTCCTGTGCTCGCTGTAATATGTATTGTTTTATAGATTTGTATACTTTGAGCAATTTCTTTCACTATATAACTTGTTTCACAACCAGCACCTCCAGTAATAAGAAATTGACTCCATCATCAAGCCATTGAAGAGCTTTTTGTTGTTGTAAAGATAACATTTTTTAATTATTTGCTGAAAAAAATGACAAAAAAATTATTTTGAATATAAATACATAACAGCATATTTTACACAAAACATCATAAAAATAATGCTCGCATCCATCTTCTTTTCCAGTTTACATAAAAAATTGTTTTATGTCCATTAACAAGCAATAAAAACTTTACAGCTAACATTTGATCCTCATTCAATACGTTTTTTTGTTCATTGTTTGTAGTAATATGTTTTATATTTAATAACTCCAATAACTTTTTATTATCGTTTTCTTTTATTTTATCATCATTTTAGTCGTCTAACAACATAACGATTTTCACATTCTTTTAAATACTGATTACAATTTTTAATTTCTTGATAACTTTTTTTTACTTCTTTTAATAAATTTTCTTTAGATAAATTTTGATATAAATAATAAAATCTTTCAAAATCCATTTCGAAATAATTGCGGTAGTTATGTGTTTTAAAATATTCAAACACCATCAAAATCAAAATAGAGGCTATATTTAAACTTCGAAATTCATTGACAAAAAAATTATCCCATTCATGATTCAAATGGCTTAATCTACACGAATTACATAAAGACATAAATTACATTACATAAATTACATAAAGACTGTCGTTTATATTAACGACTTATATAAATTTTCTAATATTTTAAACTTAATTTTGTTTGCAGATGATACAAACTCGTTTTATTCTAGTAAAGATATCAGTAAATTATTTCAAACAGTAAACAAAGAACTTGAAAAATTAACCCAATGGTTCAAATCAAACAAACTATCTTTGAACATCAATAAATCCAAATACACTTTGTTCCATCGTCTTCATAAAAAACAAGATATTCCATTAAAACTTCCTGATCTTTTTATTGATAACGCATTATTAAAAAGAGAGCAATCAATAAAATTTTTAGGTGTGGTTCTGGATGAAAATTTAACCTGGAGGGACCACATAGGTCTAATTGAAAATAAAATATCAAAAAATATAGGTGTTTTGTATAAAGCCAAGCAGTTTTTAAATCTATCTTGTTTAAAAAACTTATATTTTTCTTTAATTCATTGCTACTTAAATTATGCAAACGTTGCTTGGTGCAGCACAAACGCAACAAAAGTAAAAAAACTGTTTAGTAAACAAAAACAGGCTATAAGGATAATTACAAACGTAGACCGTTTCTCTCACACTAAAACATTATTTAATAAACTTAATATTCTAAATGTATATAAACTAAACCTTTACCATATTCTTATCTTCATGTTTAAACTTGATAAAAAAATATCACCAATGTTATTTAATTCACTTTTTGAAAAAATAAACCACATATACCCTACCAGATTTTCAAAAAACAATTACATTCAATCCAAAACACATTATTCAGCAACCAAATTCTCAATTGCTAACCGAGGTCCTAAGCTGTGGAATACAATATTAAATAATGAGCTGAAATCTAATTATTCTTTAAACCAGTTTAAAACAAAACTTAAGCAATTACTGATGATACATGAAAATGAATTAAAGTTCTTCTAAAAAGCTTTTTAAACTAGCAAACAAAAACAAAAATTAACCTACTAATTACTCTTTAATATTATATTTAATATTCTAAACAATAGTCTGCTATTGTAAATTTATTTCTTATCTTATAAGTTTTGAATTTACAAACGATTTTTTTTAAGTTTTATTATTTGAAATACTAATTACTAAAAAAATTGTAAAATTTTATAATTTCAATTTTTATTAAAAAAAGTTATTGTAAATTCTTTTTGTAATATTAATACTTATATATCATCTTATTTTACTAATCAGTTCTTAAATATAAATACTCTTTGAATTACTAAATATTTTAAACGTTATATATTTTATTTTTTGCATTTTGTTAAAACATTTTATTTGATGAATATGCATTTTTTTAGGGGGGGGCTTAATGATAAGATGAATTTTGTCTTCTTCAAGCCCCAGTCATGTAAATATTTGTTTTTATAAATTACGAGTGTAAATTATTTTCAATCGGCAAATACAATACTAAAAAAAAAAAAAAAAAAAAAAAACTGTCTTGAAGTGATTGCATACTGTCTAATCTTTTCCAAAGTTTCAGGATGTTTTTGATTAAATTTATATATAGTCTCCATCAATAAATCCAAATCATTTTCTGTTGGTTCCATTTTTTATTATGTAATCTAAAAAATCAAATTATTTATAATGTAAAAAATTACAAAATAATATAAAAAAATACAAAATTAATCAAATGAATATTCTTGAAAGTATGAAAATCTTCCCCATCTCTTATTAAAAGGTTAAATACAGAGTTAAACAACAAAAGTTAAATACATATATGTCATATAAGGTTAAAGCTGGTAAAGTTGCACAAATTTGGTCTAGCACGGTCATTGATGAATTTGAAACTAAACCGAGTACATAAACCAAACAGTAAAAAATATGTACAGCTTAAACATTTTGGAGCAGAGTGAGATGTTAATCATGCCAGTCAATACTTCCTTAAAAGTCAATACTTCCTTAAAATTGTAAAATACAATGATCAAAACTGCTGTGGTTATCGTCGCAGCTCACTGTTTCATCTTATTGTAACTGGTTTTCTTCCACCACCGATTTCTTTGTTCCAAGGAGAAAATGGTCTTTAACTCAATAATACAAAGAACAACTTTGCATCTCTCTTTTTAAACTTATTACTTTTCAAAACAATTTTGCCCACGACAGTTACAAATATGTTCCAAGGGATTGCCAATCGACAATTTATGTCCAAGCATTCAAAATTCCTTACCTAAAAGAATTTGTACTAATTGCAGTTTATATTTGTCCACAGTCAAATCAAAGAAACAATACAATCAGTTTGCTTAAAGTATTGGATATTCGAATGAAATTCAAAAAATTCGACCTCATTGACTAGTTGCTCAACGTCTATCTATGCTTATGTGCGTCTTTTTAAATTCGGACAATGAAATAATTGAGTGATATGATCAGGACGATGTTGATACCTCTGACCTCAACTGGCTTTCAAAAATTATTGAAGAACATAGAACTCCAATACTTGAAGGTCAAAGTCCGATTTGAGAACAAATTTAGATTTTAGGCAGATATTCATCAATTGCATTTTTTTTTTAATTAACTATTACTATTAAAATACACACTTGCAAAAATTTTTTTGTCTTTGTCACGTCACACAGGGAGGGAGGGTAGTGGTTCTTCAAAATGCCACAAAATGTTACATGAGGTAGGATCACGTATTATTTATTACAGCCCCTTATGACTTTCCTCTACAAAACTTGTACTTATTGTTTTATTACTCCTGCAACGATATAAATAGTAAGGTGATTATTTCAGAAAGTATTATTTATGCATATTTGTAGTTATATTTTTGTTTTATAAATCAATATAAGTAGTTTTACAGTTATATATTATAGCAAAATAATCACACTGTTATTATTTTTGTTTGAGTTTTGGTTCACGCTTAATTTAACAAAATCTTTTTACATCCCGTAACTCCTTATGCCTTAATAGTAGTTAAAATATTCTTTATAATAAGTTTAAAGTCACCTTACGGTTTACTATATAAAATAAAAAGAAAGGTTTTTGATTTACTTATAAATCTATATCAGGCTGAAGGGGTGGGGTGGAAAAAAAATATTCTGGGTCTAATTAACATGATTTTTTCATTCCAATGATTTTTTAAGTTGCTTTTTTTAAATTCATTTAGGTGCTTCCAGATGTCCTAACAGTCCTTTCACAGACCACTGAGAAATAACACTAAGCCAGGTAGTTCAAACCTCATTCTTTTCCAAAGGATTGTAGGTAATGAGGCTTGAAACTTCCTGCTTAAATTCTATCCAAATTATTTTAAATTCAATCTAAATGTAAATTTTTTACATACTTATAGAAAAGACTTTAATGCTATTACACTAGATAGTTTAAATTCGTCAATAGATTGTGTATGGAGAACTAAATCGTTATTATTACGCATTTTAGTTGGATGGTTTGCACGTATAACTAAATCAAAACTTCTATTATGGATATAAATCTTTATTTATTTTTTTGAATTAATTTTTATACAATTTTCAAGTAATATAGATACCCTCGTTATCTATACTTCCTCGGTAGTATAGTGATAAGTATCCACGCCTGTCACGCGGTAGGCAAGGGTTCAATTCCCTGCTAAGGAGTAATGTGAGCCGGGATAGCTCAGTTGGTTAAAGCACTGCTAAAAGTTCAGAATAATAATTTGCCGTAGCACCAGTATTGCAGGCTCAAATCCTGGCTCCGCCAACTCAGCGTATGAGTAGTACTTCGGTACGAACGGAACTCTTCTCAATTAGCTCTGCTATTACGAAGTTTCCTTCACGACTAGTAAACAAATAACCTAGTCGAGTAAATGAAATGAAAATAAGCGTTTTCAATTATAATATATATATATAAAAAAACCCGTTAAAAACAAGATTAAAAAAAAAAAATCAATACAATAGTTTCTATACTTTTTTGAAATATTGCGTAAAAATTATTTCAAACAAATAAATGAATAAATAGAGATTTTCATGCATAATAGAAGTTTTTATTTAGTTACAATTAAACTCTTTAAATACGTCTCTTAAGATTTATGTTTTGCATGTGTTTTACAGCGATAATTGGTTTGTTTTCTCGAATTTTTTGGTTTCATATATTCTTATGTATATATTTTTGCATAACAAAAGTTGATTTTTGAAAACTGTGTATTGAAACATGAAAAACTTCCCCCTTCCTTCTTTTATTTACCCCACCCCCACCCCCACCCACTCCACCCCTCATCCCTGATGATACATGTACCTCACATTTTTTTTAAGTTAAGACACCAAGGCCGTCGGGGGTCGTTGAAAAAAAAAACGGGTGGAAAAAAAACGGGTCGTTGTAAAAAAAAAAAATTCCGCCGAAAAAAAAATTCCGCCGAAAAAAATATGAGGGTCAAAAATAATGAAGGGTCAAAAAATAATAAAGATTTAAATTTAATAAAGTGTAAAAAAATATTTATTTAAAAACAGCTTAAAAAAATTACAATTAAAGAAAATTATAAAAAATTACGGTTTATTGAGTGCAAATTTAATTTTTATAAACTCGTTAATCGAACATCTAATAGGTGGCGGTTTTATGGTATTTATAAGTTCTTCTTTTATATTTTCTTTTGCAAAACAACCAGCAAAATCGAGTCCTTTTATTTCTTTCCTTTTTTGACTTTTTGTTTTTTTCTGTGGTAATTTAATTTCAAAAGTGCTTGTGTTGTCGCATTCCCATACTTCTACATCATTATTAATTATTATAGACATTTTTTATCTAAAAAAAGATGAAAACTATAATAACAAGTTATATAAATATTAGTAATAAAACGTTAATAAAATAGAATAAAAAAAGACGCAAGAGTCAACTAAAAATAATATATTCTATTAAAAAAAATTTAAGTTCTTTTTTGTAGATCGCATGCCGGACATATGCCACATTGTTTAATGCAAAAATATCTTTGATTTATTTCTTGCAATTTTATTTTGTTTATTTTGTTTATTTTGTAGAAATAGAGATGCATTTCTATAAAAAATAAAAAAAAATTAATACTAAAAAAGAGTAAAAAATATTTTTATTAAAAAATAATAAAAAATAGACATACCTTTTATTTTATTTCTTTGTCTTTTGTTGAGTTTTGTTTTTTTTGCGTACCCAAATTTATTCATTATTTTTCTAGCTATAAATATAAATTAATATGGTTTACAGTTACAAATTTTGTATTCAAAACAAAATCAAGTTGTTTAACAGCCCATTTTTTATAATTTATTAATAATTTGTATATACGATCAAATTGAGTGTTGTTTAAAAACCAATAATAATATTGAGCTTTTAACCATTCAAAAGAATAAGTTATAAAATTTTGTTGAGCAAAATAAAATTCCGTATATAAATATTTAGTAGAAAATGTATTTAAAATCATTTCAGGAATAAAATGACATAAGGGTATATCAAATTTTTCTTTAAGCATCTCAAATTCTTTAAGGGTTCTGCTGTAGGCTAATTTTCTTTTACACATATCTTTTAACGTAATCACTTTTTCGTTTTAAATATATCGTATATCGTTGATATCGTATCCCAACCAAACCATGATCCATAATAAAAATTGTAATCTTTAATTTCTTTTCTTCTAGGTTGCATTTTTTATTTTTTGCTATAAATATAAAATAATATTGTTTACAGTTATAAACTTAGCATACATAACAAAATCATATTGTTTTAAAGCCCAATCCATATATTTTTTTAATAAATTGTAAAATTGTTCGTATTGAATATTTTTTAATAAATCGTTATAATAATGAAATTTTAATATTTCAAATGTGTGATATATTAAAGTTCGTTGCGTAAAATAAAAATCTAAATCATTTCTAAATATAACATCCTTAAATAAATGTGGTAGATAATACGATTCTGGATTTGGAATGAGTTCAGGATCAAAATAACGCATAGACATAATTTTTGAAAGTTTTTCTTTGAATATACGGAATTCTTTAAAGATTCTCTGGTGAGCCAATTTTCTTTTACACAAGTCTTTTAATAAAGGTATTTTTTCATTTTTGAATAATAATGTTGTTTGTGAGCAAAACCATACCGTTTTTTCATAATTAAAATTGTATTCATTGAGGCTTTTTCTTTCTTCTTTTACCTTTTTTGTTTGCATTTTATTAGTTGTCTAAAAAAATCGATTAATAATATTAGCATGTATAAAACAATTGTTTGTAGTATAATGGTGTTGTTCTGTTGACCATTCTATATAATCTAAAATTAAAGAATAAATTTCTTTCATTAATGGTATTTCTAATTGTTTTCTCGGAAAAGCCATAATTGAAAATTCTCTAAAAAGTAAGTGATATAAATTTCGTAAATATCGTCTTTGCAAATGAAAAAATAACAAATGTTTTTTTGCTTCTAAAGGTTCATCAAAAAAAACATCACAACGAAAGTTGAAAAATAATAATCTTAAATAATCACCGTTTCTCCATTCACATCCTTTGAGTTTGCTTTTATTCAAGACCAATATTAATTTATTTTCCAACTGGTTAAATTCGTAATTTATTCTTTTATAAGCTAAGGTTCTTTTACATAAATCTTTTAATGTCAATTTGGGTTTATATAAATATTCGATATTTATTTCACTATCAAATAAGGGGATCTCATCTAACTTGAAATAGTCGTAATGATAATGATAATAAGAAAAATGTCGTTCTCTGGCGTTAAACCAAATATCTGTTTTAGCTTCAAATTCATGTATACGATTAAGAATGTTTCGTAGATATTGTAATCGTGTTCTATTCTTCTTGAGAATTCTTTGATTTTTTTTTTGTTTATGTAAAAATTGATGTAATGCATCAAATTCCAATTCAAGTATTCTGCTCATATATCCCCAGTTGCTTCCCATGGTTATTTTTAATTAGTTATCTAAAAAAAAGTTACAAAATATAAAAAACAAATATAAAAAAAAATTTAGTTTGTTTTGTAAAAATTCAAAAGTTCTTGTTGCTTTGCTTCGATAACTTGACTAGGATAAAACTCGTTTGGTGGAGAATAGATCGGCAGTAATTTTTTGTTCTCCTCACTTACAAAGTTTATACTTTCCTCATAAGAGGGTAAACGTGGTATTTTGTTGATAAATTTGTTAAACACATCTATTCGACCAATGTTTTTACATAATACTAATGTTAATTCTAATTTGCTCTCCAAAGTTCCATAACATTTTCCATGACTATCTTCTACAATGTTATCTTTAATGTATTCCATAAGATCTATTGCATCTTTTAGTTTTTCTTTTGTTCCACGTGGTATTGACAAGCAGAATTTAATTTTCCTAGCGTTTTCTAAAGTAAGCTCATCGCTCAATTGATTGAAGATTTCGTTAGGATTCATTTTTTATTAGTAAATCTAAAAAATGTATTTTATTAGTTAATCTAAAAAATATAATTTTATACAAAAAAAAAATTTATTGTATAGTAATCGTGATGAATAAATTATAGTTATAATAAATTGTTTAAGTTCTTCTTGTGAAATAAAATTCGGAAATCCGACTGCTACATTATATTCTTCAGTAGGTTTATCGAACGAGTTTATATTTAAGTTTGTTTATAATTATCGTTTGCAATAGTGTGGGCAAAATATTTTTCTTTATTTCTCAAACTGCAAATGATTTTTTTATTAAACGGCCATTTTAAAGCTTCGTCTACTTCTCCACGAAGGATTTGAAAATAAATGGCTACATTATTTTCGTTTGTGCTGCGTGTTAGAATTTTCATGCGATAATGATATCCTTCTGGTGTGTAAATGGGTTCTGAATAATAAGGTTCGTCTGATAACAATCTTAAAATCATTTGATCGAGTTTTATTATTTGAATATCTTTAAAAGTGTGCTGTGTAACATTATTTTTTTTGCTTGATTCGAACATTTTTTTTAACTTTAAAAATTCTGCACTGTTTTCTTCTACAATTTGATTGAGTTTGGTGATTTCATTGTTGAGTTTTTGAAATCCATCTTGATTTGCCAAGATCAACATGTTATCGTAAACAAGACTATTTAAATCCGTCATTTCTTTGTTTGTTTTTTCTATGATTTCATAGAGTTTGATGTTTTCTTCCTGTAGTTTTTTAATGTCTTGTTCTTGTTCTGTTTCTTTGTTTGACTTTGTTTTACTTTCAACAACATGTTTGATTAGAATTTCTTGTTGTGTTTTCAAACCTTTCATGATATGGTTAATAGTGAGATTTAAATAATTTAAATTTTTATTTTCATCTTGAACAATTCGCTCGATGTAGATCTTTTGTTGCTCTTTATAATCATTGAAACAAATAACAGAATGTTCATAGTAATCTTTATTATTAACAGCAGTGTTGCAAAAAGAGCATATTTTATGAAGCACTTCAATAAATTCATTGTCGCATTCGTGATTCAATAAATCTTTTACCTTTTTTTTGCAATTAAAACATTCGTGGTCATATTGTTCTGTAGAGCATAATAGTTGATGATTCATGAGATCTTCCATAGTAAATTCTACTTCACAAAAACAGCATGGAAAGAGGATAGTAGACATTTTTTATTAGTTGCTAAAAAAATAATCATTTATATAAAATACTATAATAAATACACTCGTCTTAATATACAAAATATAAAAATAATTATTAATCATTAAAAATATTAAAAATATAAATGACAACTATGAATTTGATGAATTTGGTGATATATTTGATGATAATCAAGAACAAATAGGAAATTTAGATTTCCCTGAATTTGGTGACAATCAAGAACTAATAGAAAATTTATATTTCAATATTGAAACAAACAATTCTTTTATGTTATTTTTAGACATTATTTTTATTTTGCTAAAAAAATTAATGCAAAAAATTAAGAATTAGGTAAATCGTCCATTTTATTTGTGACATCTTCAATATATTGATTAATATCAATTTCATTAAAAATTTCAGTCATGTCCAATTTTATTTTTTCGAGTTCTTCATCAAACATTTCATTGTTTTCTTCTAGCAATAATTTAAGCATTTCTTGGAGGTAACTTTCATAATCTTCTTCTGATATTTCATCGGTTTCTTTTATTAACAAAAACAAATCGTGATAACAAATGGTTGTTTCATTTATAAATTCTCCAAAACTAATAAAAAAATAGAAAAAATAAAATAAAGAATAAAATGAATAAAAAAAGATATAAAAAAACATTCTTACCATCCACAAGCTTTTACAAATTGTTTCATTATTAATATATTAGTTGGCTAAAAAAATTTACAAAATAAAATATACATTAATGTAAAATAAAATTTTGTATTATTTGTATAGTTTCTTTTATATTGTTTTTAAGTTCTAAATTTGTTTCCGTTGATAACCAACGAGAGAGAGCTTCTTGTAGTATTGTTAATCCGTCTATTATTTCGGGATTTTTTTGAAACAATAAATTTAAAAGTCTAAACATTCTTTCGTGTGTATCGCGATAATCTATTTCAATACATTCAATTTGATGACTTTTGTAACCAAGATAATAAGCTACAGTTTGCCAACAACTTTTTAAACGATCTGCAATTGTAAGCTTGATTCGTGTTATGTTCATTTTATTATTACTAAAAAATATTACAATTTTAAATAATTTATTAACAACAATTTACAATCAAATAATTTTGAAAAAAGTTTTTTATAAACAATTTTATTTTCCCATTCTGTTAAAATAAAATATAAATGTTTTATTGCTCGTTTATGATTTCGTAATATGAATAGTGTTAACATTTTTTTCATTTTATCAACGTTTTTTATGTAAGAACTGTCGATTTTTTTAATATGATTTCTTTTAAATTTTAACTCTATAGCTAGTTGCTTCCATTCACTCTGTAGTTGTTTTGATATATTATTTATTATTTGTTTAATCATTTTTTTTTCTATTTTAAAAAATAGTAAATATAAAAAATCCGTATATATATACAGTAAAGATATAAACAAATAAATATAAAAAAAGACTATTAAAAAATTTATTTATAAAAAAAGGTATACAAAAGATTTAAAAAAAAAAAATTACAATATTACAAAAAAAATATTTAATTCGAGTCGTGTTCGGAATCTGGACTCTCTAAAAAAACGAGAGAGTATTAAAAAAAGTTCTTTTTTAAACAGTTTAAAATAATAAAAAATTTTCACTTACGTGGTGAATAATCCCAATGAGAGGGTCCGATTATTTTATTTTGCAAAGCAATGTTTTTGATGGTTTCACAATTTTTTTTAAATTTTGTAATTCTATATCTATAAGAAAAAATAAAATAACATTATAAAAAATTATTTTTATTTAAAAAGAGTAAAGTATAATTAAAAAATTACCTCTTCTGGGATTATATGGAAAAACGTTATTTATATATTTTTTTTTACCATTTTGGATAATATAATATTGACCATTTCTACTATCGTCATAAATGAAATATTCTGTTTTATTTATTATGATATTTCTCATTTTTTATCTAAAAATAATTTAAAATTGGTTATTTGATGTATAGATACCGTGTTATTTCTTTCTAAAATAAAATATAAATAAAGTTTAAAATAAAAAAATAACATTTTTTTAAAATTAATGCCTAAAATAAGATATACTCCTAGAAGCATTAATACTGTCACTATGGCACGCACAAAAACAACAGTTCCTAGAACAAAAAAATCAATTCAAACACAAACTTCTAAAAAACAGAGTTCAACATCGACACAGACTGCAAGCGAGTATTTACCGAGTAATTGCAAAAGAATATTAACAAGTTTACGAAGAACAAAAAAAAAATATAAAGATAATAAAATTAATCGCAAAATTGGAAGAGTGGGTAAAAAAATAAAGCGATGGGTTCATACTGCTGAATCGTATGTCAATATTAAACATCAAAGAAACGAACATAAGAAGAAATAATATATTTATAAAAAATTTACAAAAATTTTTTAGATAAATTATTATATTTATTTATTAAAAAATCTTGCAATCTTCTTGCGTTATATTGTTTACGGTTTTTGTTCTTTTTTTTTTTTTTCTAAAAAAATAATAAAATTTATTTTTCAAAAAAGTATATTTTTATTTATAAAAAAATATTTTTCAAAAATAACTTACTTTATCTAACGGTGCAATAATTTCTTCTGGTTTTTCTACTACTTTATCTGGTTTTTCTTTCTCTGTTTTGTTTTCTATTGTAAAGTCAATAGTTTTATTTGTCTCTTCATTAAAAAATTTATAATCAATTTCTTCATAATCGTCAATAACAATTATTTCTTTTTTATTAGAATCCATAATGTCGATTCTCTCGTTTATAGAATCCATAATGTCGTTTTCTGAAAACTCTAAATCTTGTTCTTCTTCTATAGCTACTTCTATATCTGATAACTCTTTTTCTGTAAATTCAATTTTGCCAGCAATGATTTCATCATTAGCGATAAATTTCTCATTTTTAAAGAACGTTTTGCATAGCATGTTTTTGCCATTTGATTTTGTTAGTTCAAAACGAGCTTTTTATGTAAAAAATTTAATCTCTACAGATTAACTTAGTATAAAAGAATAAGTGATGTAACTTATGTAATGAAAAGAAAATGCTGTGTCATGGTAGTTAAATTTAGAAAGTTTTAATAACGTTTTTATGAGTAAGATTAAAAAAGATTAAAAAACGGAGTAAACAACTTTTTAAAAACTCTACGAAGAAAAAACTCTACGATAAGCGTTAAAACAACATGTTAAATAAATTCAAAACTTTATGAACCAATACGTCGACGTAGCATAGCGCACTCGCTCGCCGCACTATGTTTAAATCGTCATGCCATTAGACCGTTGTGGGTTCGACTCTCGTTGAAGGTTTAGAAAGTTTAGAAAGTTTAGAAAGTTTAGAAAGTTTAGAAAGTTTAGAAAGTTTAGAAAGTTTAGAAAGTTTAGAAAGTTTAGAAAGTTTAGAAAGTTCTATGTTAACGCAGGGGGCGCAAGCTCGCTGAGCAGGGGGCGAAAGCTCACTGATGTAATGTCTAGAAAGCTTAGAAAGTTCTATGTTAGTACAGGGGGCGCAAGCTCGCTAAGCAGGGGGCGAAAGCTCACTGATGTAATGTCTAGAAAGCTTAGAAAGTTATATGTTAATACAGGGTGCGCAAGCTCACTGAGCAGGGGGCGAAAGCTCACTGATGTAAAGTGGAGAGTGTGAGAACGAGTGAGCGCACGAGTGTGTGAGTAAGCAGGCTAAGGTAAAAAATCAGGCAGAAATAAGTAAGTTAAGTAAGGACTAAGTAAGTAAGTAAGTAAGAAAAAAACAGCTGTAAAAAACAGTATAAGAAAAACATAAGTGAGTAGGCCTACTAAGATAAATAAAGTCAGAATAAGCAAGGTAGTGTCAGGGCGACACAATGTTTTTTACGCACTAAAAAAGATATAAAAAAAACTAAAGTCAAAAAAAAAATACAAGTCAAAAAAAAATTAAAGTCAAAAAAAATGTCTGCAGATGACATTGATTTTTCGCGTATGATTGTAAGACGAAATTTGTTTTCAAAACCTTCAATACATAAAAGTAATTTAAAACCAAAATATTCATCTAAATTACCAAAATATACAGTAGATGGAAAATATCCTTTACATAGGGATGCCTTTTTTGATTTTTTTGATAAATCTTCATTTGATGAAAATGATTTAACAGATCCTAATAACACAGAATTAAGAAGTATAAAACGTAGAAGAGTTAAGAAAAATTTGAAAAAAGTAAAGCGTCAAATTTGTAGAAAAGCACTGATGTGTTATCGAAAAACCAAAAGCAAGTATATAAATAATAAACAAAATCGAGAAAAGAAACGAGTGGGAAAACACATTTATCGATTTGTTTTAACCAAAGTAGATCGAAATAAACAAAGAAACGCAATATTTTAAAAAAAATGAGACGTCTAAAACATAGAGGGGTTAAAAGATATATTTTTATTCATAAAAGAACCCCTCATTCTAGACCTCATAGACCTTTATATGGAAGAGGTAGAAAACGTATTATTAGAAAACGTGGTAAAGGTTTCCTTGGCAACATATTAGGAAACATACCGGTACTTGGCGGTGTTTTTAAAACTATATTTTGAGCGGATTAAAAAAAAGTATAAATACAAAGCAAGTTGATGTTTCATTGCATAAAATGAATTCAGTGCAAGTGTGTAAACATATACATCGAAGAACGCACAATAAAAAGTACTGCAAGAGATGTTTTATCAAAACGTTTCAACAACATGTAAAAGAAAACATGTCTGATTATATGCTGTTATTAAAAGATATGAAAAAGTATAATAAAAATTCATTGAAAAATTTACGAACTGATACAAGTTCGAGAGGTGATTATATTTTAACGTATGAATATAAAAATGGCTTTGCTGAAATTATAAGTGGCGACAAAGTAAACGGTCATACAAAATCATCAACGTTTTTGGGTGGTTTAATATTAGATTATGATATTGTAAATAATTTATACACGTTATCTCATGTAAATAAAGAAATATTTTTTGTTGGTAATCAAATACCAAAAATATATTGTTAAAAATAATATTTAATAGTGTTTTTTTTGTTGTTATTTTAAAAAAACTATAAATGTAGTTTTTTACATAAAAAAATTCATTTTGAAAAAAAAATGGATTTTAAAACTAGTTTACAAGAATTTTATAAATCAATTGATAATTTAGAATCTTCTACTTTTACAGTTAATGATAGTTTAAAACAAGTCCATGGAAACTTTAAATTATTTTTTCGTTTGGACGGTAGTAAACAAATCAAAGTAACTCGTGTTAATAATAAAGCTCATATTGATTTTATTTATGGTGAAAAGAAACACGAATTTGAAATGTTATATGAAGATTTTATCGAAGTAATCAAACACTCATTCAATATTTGGTTACTCGAAGAAGTGGTTCTCATATTAAAATATGGAACTTGAAACTTATATGGAAGAATTTTATCCAGGTCCAAAACTCCTTGATTTATATATTGAAGTATTTAAAGCTTGTACTCAAAATAAAAAGGAACCTTTTAGTTTGTGTTTATTTTCGGAGCACGGCTATTTTATTAAAGTAACTCGTTTAAATGACAAACTAAATATTGTATTTATATATAAAGACGGAACAAAACATCAATTTGAAATAACAGAAAAAAAGTTTTTATTTTTTTCTTTAAAATCTCAATCAATATGGTTAATAGAAAAAGAAGGTCGAAAATATATTATAGATCCAAGAGAGTTCGAGTTCGAGGAAGACGACGTGGTAAAGGAATAGCCGATTTTAATACTCCAAAAAATGTAACCAACGCTTTGCAAGTGGGTTCACTCTTATATAGTTTAAGAAAAGCATGGAAAGGCAAAAAAACAAAAACAACTACAAACGTTTCTGTTGTTACCAAACCCTCCAACCCTTATATGCCGCCGGACAAAGTTTTTGAAGTATATTAAAAAAAAGACATTTTTTTGTAAAAAAATATTATTTAAAATCTTCTATACAATATATATGTACAAAAAAATTATTGTCTTGTTTTTCTTCGGTCTTTTTATTTTTATTGCGTTTTAATAATGAAGTCTTTTTTCCTTTGCAAATTGAGCAGGGTAATTTATACAAGTGTAATTTAACAACTATTTTGGTTGTCGTGTTGATCGCAAAAATTTCTTTGTTGTAAATGAGTATAGTATAATTTTTTAAAAGTTCAATATTTTTCTTTTCTCTAAATAAAATAAAAAAAATTTTTCCAAATCCACCACAAGTTAAACATTTTTGTTTTACGAGTTCTTGTATGAGCGTGTACGAAAATCTCTTCATGATAGTTTATATTAAATTCTGTGCGAGCAGCCTTTTTATTTCTTTTTTAGTCATGATATCATCAATAGGATTATCTAAAAATTGATAAGCGTTCTTTAATCGAGGTAAATTGTTCAAATAAATTCGATTGATTTCATTTTGCTGCATGTAATAAATATTTTCCTCGTTTAATATAGAAGGAATAGCTTTAATATCTAATAATGATAATTTATCCCATGTTGCTTCGTAATTTGTTCTCAAGAGACCGGCGTCTTTTAAATATCTTTTAATACTATTTTGAGCCAATATTTGTTTTTCAAAAATATCATAATCCAAATCCAAGGTATTTCTTTTGCTTTCATAGACAATAGATCTCGTTCCAGTTTTTCTTGTTTTCTCATATATAAAGGTAGTTGCATGTCTTTTTCAAACAGTTGTTTAGCAGTTTCATCAAGATACGGAAAGAGTTCTTTTTTAATAAATTGAAATAATGAATAAAGATTTAATTGAACTTGTGCAGAAGCATGAAGAATTGATACTTCGAAGAAATAGTAATTTAACAATCTGCACAATGAAGGTAAGTAAATTTGATCGCTATATAAAACACTTTCAGTGCGAAATAAAAGAGTTACAAAATAAGCGGCAAAAGCACCACATAAACTGCCATTATTCCATTGAAAAGGAAATTGTTATATGAAAAAAAGACATTTTGATTTCCGGTCATTTCACTATATTTTAAAATAAATTTAGTAAACCAATAAAACTCGTGATTATCTGCTGTCCATTCTGTAGGAAAATGATTTGTTTGTCGCATATAAGAACTAATGTCGATTTCGTTATAGTTTATATTAATTGTGTTAATTTATACATTGCTGCTTATTTCTTCTATTGATTCAAACAAATGTCTATTAAATCTTAAATATTTGGGAATTTGTTGTAACGCACTTTCTTCTCCTAAACTATCAAAACAAAAAAAATGTCCATTGTCTATTTTAATCAAAGCTCCCCAATGTTCACCTGCTTCTTTGGATGTTTCATTATTATAAATAATAAAAGAACCATTTTTTTTCATGTTGTTAACAACATGAATATGAGTGTGGTTTTGACTTAGTTCGTCAAAAGCATAAATTCCTATAAAATAATTTTTAAATTCTGTATTTTAAAAATAACGAGACAAAGATTCATCAGTAGCCATTTATTCTTCTTTTTCTAAACTAAAAAAACTCGTAATAAATAAAGTTACAATAGCATGTAATATATTAACAAATAAAGTTTTTTTATTGCTGGTTCCGTCCTTTATAATTCCTTCGATATTTCTTTTAACAGATTTCTTTTTTAAAGCACCATCTAGTTTTTCTATCAAAGAAGAGACGGTAGGTAATACTTTGGTAGTAAATGTATCTACGAAACCATCTGTTTGATCGCCATCTGTGTGATCAAAAGAAGGTTTTATATCTCTTTCCATTACTAAACAAGTAAGCTTACATTTGTAAAAATCGGCTATATAACTATCGTCTGGATGTTCTTTTTTCAATTTTTCAAATTGTTCAAGATGATTAGAGCAGAGTTGAGGATTTTCTAAAGGATTTTAAATTGACTATTTTTAAAACATTTTTCAATAGCATAAGAATTTAATGTTATTCTTTTAGAATCAAGTACATTTTTTAAAAATTCAATAGATTTTTGATCCGTATAATGCTCTTCATGTAAATGATCAGATGAGGGCGATGAGTTTCCTGATTGGTTTTCTTGATGTTTATATTTCTTAGATACTTCATCTAGTGCGCAAATAGCGCAATTGTTATGAATTTTTTTAATGATGCTATTAACGCGATTCATTTTTAATAAAAAATGCGTAAAAAAATGCGTAAAAAATTTTTTTTATACTTTTTTAATGATTTTTTTAAAAGAATACGCTCTTTTTTAATAAAAAATACATTTTTTTTAGTTGTGGTTGTTAGATTTTGAGTTTATAAGCAACGGTGAACGACATCAGTGGGGAAAAAATTGTGTTAGAGAATTATGTTTAAGATCAATCTGTGATAAAAAATTTTATCACACACAAGTAATACCGTGTGAAAAGTTCGAAAATTTGGAAAAAAAAGATAAAAAAGTATTTTTATATTGTCTAAATAATATTCATGGATTAGAGTATTATCCCTCTTTCAAATATACTAGCGAAATCATATTTTGCTGCTCTGTTGTAGAGTACTTAAAATCAATATTTTCAAAATTTGAATATAATCTCGTGTTTTATAAAGGTGGTATCATGGAGAAAGATGTGTTGACTACGATAAAAGAGCAAAAAATATATACTTTTGATTTAAATAAATTACTATTTCCAAAAATAAGTAAATTACCGAGATACTTTAATAACGAAAGTTTATGTAGAGAACATTTTAAACATAAACACGTAAAAGAACATACACACGAACATTGCCCGAAATATGAAACGTATATGTTTGCATTTTATTTAGAAGATTTTGTGAACGGATTTATAAAAGATGGTAACGTACAAAAATATACAGAATTTAATGTTGAAGAGTTTTTAAGTTTTATTCGTTTAATAAAAGATAATATTAAATGTGTTTATATGTTAAAAAAAGACACATGTGAATGTTTTAATAATATATTTAAAATAAATAAACTTGTATATCAACTTTTTGACATGGAAAAAAATAAAAAATAAAAAAAATGTCTTTTTTATAATCCTTCTTTAGAGTTTAAATAATACTTGGTATAATTGACATCTTTGTGAATAGGACGACTCGAGACCATTTTGTTGTTATCGTAATTATAAACTTGATCGTCTTTTCTGTATAGAATTATTGAAATGTTAAAGTTTCTTTTAAAGAAAAAAAACCATTGAGCTGTAGGAAACATTTCTATTAAACTTTTATCGTGAAAATTGCAATGATTGAAAGCTTTATATATATAAACTTTATCGCCTTCTGTGTGAACTTTTTTATCAATAAAATAATTATAAATAGGTGTAGGTGTATAAATGGTGAAATATCCATTGTGAAAAAGCTTGTCTTGATACGAAAAAAAAGGTTGTTGCATGCAAGCTGGATAAACGTTTTCTAATATTTTACAACTTTTTCTCAATTCGTCAAATTCCCATTTGTTGGTTATAAAAGGAAACAAAAAATAATATTTCAATGATAATTTAAGTTTGCTTTTCCACGAAGTACATTTATTTTCATTTTTTGTTTTGTAATAAAGTTTATAAACTTTAATAAATTCTTCCAATTTTTTTCTTTGTTCTTCATAACGATTTTCTGTAGTTGTTTTTGTTATATTTAAAAATTCTTCGTTGATCATGCGAGTTGCTTCAAACATGCTATTTAACCACGAGGGTGATTGTTCTTTAAAAGTCATTTGGCAACGAGAAACTTTTTCAAATAAATTAAAAGAGTTTTCATAGTCTTTAGCAATAAAAATATAGTACAAATCAATAAACTTTTCTTCTTCCAAGTTTAATTCCAAATTCCATTTTTTTAAGTAAGAAAAGATGATATCGAGCCACTCTTCGTAAGTGTTGTTTAAATGATGAAATTCAAACAACATAGGATGTAATTCATTATTAGGATAAATTAGTTGAAGCGCTTTAATCAGACTTTGATTGAGTTGTTTGCTAGTCATTCTCTCTTTCAAAAATGAACTAGAATATTTTTTTTACAACTCTTTATATAGGGAAAAAAATGTATAAAAAACAAGTTTTTTATGAATAAAACAGGTTTTTTCAACTAAAAATAATTTTTACAATAGGTTACATAATAAATTTATTCTTCTTCTGGATCAAATTTAATTTTTTTTCCTTCGCTTTCTTTTTTGGGCTAGAGAATCGCCCACTCTTTTTAAATTTTGATTAAAATTTCGATCTACGCCTCTTTTATTGATCGTGTTTATAAAAGAAGGTTCTATAGACAACAAACGATTGTATTCACTAAAATGAATCTCGTCCTCTTCTTTTCCTAATCGTATATTGAATGAAGTAAGATCAATAGTTTTTAATATTTTTGTTTTAGGATAAGCTAGATTTTGATATGCTGTATTTTGAGCAGTTTGCAGTTAAATTTAAAGATTATGTTGTAAGTGAGTTCTCCTTTAGACATTTTAAGTGCGTTGTCATCTTTGTTTAATTTAATTTCTGCTCTGAATAAATAGTTTGTTTTCTTCAAATCACACATTTCTCGATATTTCCATGGTAGCAATATATCGCAACCATCATTTTTTTGTTTGTATAACAATTCTTTTTTATTATAGTTGAATTGAGCAAGTGGTTTTAAAGGAACAGTTGAATATTGATTATCTTTTATATTTTTTTCTTCCTTAAAATCGATGAGCCATAAAGTAGCAGCTGCCAAGTCTGCAAATTTAATATAGTTATTATCATTGCAGTAAACAACTTCAAAATTGTTTTCTTCCATTTTTTTCACAGATGTGCTTTGAATAAATTTTAAATCAAAATGAAGTCCTTTTATACTGTTTTGAGTTAAAGAGAGAGATTAAAAAAACAAGAACAAAACAAGTTTTTTTTGAAGAATTTTAATCTGTTTATATTATGCAACTATTAAAGTTCAAAAGTATGATGATCACATTTGAACTTTAAACTTTATGATGTCATGCAAAGTTCAAAGTTCAAATGTGGTATTATGACGTTTTCTGAACTTTGATACTTTAATTTTAATAAGATCAGTTGTTATGACAACCTTTTTATATAAAAAGGTAAAAAATTATCGTTCAAACACAACAGTTTCAACACACAACAGTAATAAAGGTAAGTCGAAGACAAAAATGGATCGATGTGTATTTGATGATGAAAATTGTAAAAATTGTGTAAAATCACCAAAGGAATTGAGTTATTATGAAAATACTCGTATATAAATCGTAAAATTAAAATACAAATATTTCAATCAAAAATTTGTTTTGGATAATACCTCTTGTTCAGAAGAATATGACCGAGAATTGGTAAAAAATGTAGACAATTTATTATTGCAAATATATATAGATACAGAATTTCAGACCATGGAAATTTCAATGTTACCTTATATTGATGAACTTTATAAGAGACCTCTAAATTTAAAAGATTTAGAACAATTTGATTTTTATTATAATTGGTTTGGTTTTTGTAATGGTTGTGAAAAAAAATTTTTATTTTGTTTCAACTGTTATTTTTGTAAATTAAGTTTTTGTCAAGAATGCATTTATATTCATAGAGAAAAAAGGCTACACTCAGTTTATTCTTTTTATTTTAAAAATATTGTATGTATTGTTTAAATTTTTTAGATGATTAAAATAAGAGATAATCACGAATGGTCATTTTATGAAACAAAACAGAGCGCTTGTTTTGATTTAAAAAGTACGAAACATTATATACTTCAACCTGATGAACGATTTTAATTAATACTGGTATATATATTGAAGAAATAGATGCAGATTTAGTAGGACAAATTTATTCAAAATCAGGTATTGCTTATAAACATGGTGTTATTGTAATGAATGCTCCTGGAATAATAGACAGTAATTATAAAGATGAAATTAAAGTGTTGCTATGGAATACTTTTAAATATGATTATGTTATTAAACGTGGAGAGTTGCTCAAATGGGATTTTTAAAAATATTTAAAGCAGTAAAAATAGTACCAGAATTTGACGGATGTTTTTGTCGTGAAGTGAGCATCTCAATGATTAAAGATGTAGAAAGAAAAGGGGGGTTTGGTTCAACAGGAAAATAATTTTGTATATAAAATAATTTTGTAATTTTTTTTATTTTAGAAAATTAAAAAAAAATGAATTGGGAATTTAAAAAATCTTTGGATGCTATTTTAATTCTGGATATTGAACAATATCGACGATTAGTAAGAATAATTGATTACATTGAAAATATTCAAACTATTTCATTCGATGATGTGGTTGTTAATTTTAATACTATGAAGTTAATGTTTATTCAAACAGTTCAAAGTCTTTCGTTAGAAGAATTAGACGCATATTTGGATATTTTTGCTATGATTCATACCTCTTCTATGAAAAAAGAAGAGTGTTTAATAAATAATAAATTGAGTGGATTATTGATATTTTCATAGAAATGATGGATGAGAATAGAACGAACGAATTTGAGAATACTATTCAAAATATTATAAATAATTTAAAATTTATTATAAAAAATTTTTCAGATTTACTTAATTTGGGATATGATCATATTAAATATAATCACGATTTAGGATATGATTTTGAAAATTTATTAAATATTGAATGATTTTTTAGATTAATAAAAAACATGGAAATTGTTTCAAAGAAGAATATTTGGCAATTGATGAAAGAAGAAAATACTATCATGTATACAATGTTTCGAGACATGAAAGACTTTTTAAAAAACAGAGATTTCAATAAAGTAAACGAAGAAAAATTAAAACAAATGAAACTTTGTGTTCGAGATATTAATGATGGCATGCTAATGTATCATTGCGACAATATAAAAATACACAATTTATATTTAAAAATGATTACGAAAATGTTTGTAAAATGTAATGACATTATCGATTTTTTTTACGAATGGCAAGAAAGTTACATTACGATATCAGCTAAAGAGAAAAAAATTTTAGAATGCATATTGTTTTTACGAAATCGTTTTGCTGAATTATTAAAAAGAACTACATTAAAAACTGTTAATTTTCAAGATAGTATAATAAATATTGTAAATATTAATAATATTGTGTAATTATTTTTTGGTTGAATAAATATTTTTTTAGTTAAATAAAAACATTTTTAGTTTTTATTTTAAAATTGAATAAAATAGAGTTGAATAAAAGAACATTGTAAATATTAATAATATTGTATAATTATTTTTCAGTTGAATAAAAAAACATGGAAACCAATTCAAAAATATGGGATAAAGGTATTGTTGAATATGTTATACAGTACGAAGATATCAACTACGAAAAATTACACTATCGATATAATGTTTGTTGTAAAAGAAGTAATACTAGTGATTATAAGTTATAGCGTACTTTGAAACACTTATCGAAAGTATTATATCATCGTTTTGGTCGTCTGCAAGAATTTTTAAAATGTGGTTTTCATCAAGAGAAAATATTAATGGAATTGCAAGAGATTGTGGAAGAAATTAATGAAAATAGTGAATTTATTAAAAAGTATTTATTTTTACGAAATTTTTTCACCGAGATCGTTTCACTTATGTTGATCATTTCAAATTTTGGTATCGAAGAAGATCAAAATAGAGTTGATAACGAAAAAGAAGAATTTGATAAAAGAGAACAAGCTATGATTTCACTTGTAAAATCACAATACCCAGATTTTGAATTGAAAGAAACAAATTATTTATCTAAAAACGAAGAACGTTTAAGATTAAGAATAATTATTAGAAATTATTTTATTACTTTGTTTACAAATATAATCATGATGTAAAAAATTTTTTTTATTTTTTACATTTGCATGCTTTTATAAAGATTTTTTGTATTTTAGGTTAACTAATAAAAAAATGCAATTCATTACAGATATTAAATATGGAAAATATGGAAAATTTTTAAAAATTGGTAAAAAGCTTGATAAAAAAAACCCTAATATTGCTTCTGAATATGAATATCTCAACGATTTTGTTAAATATGGTATTTATGGTATTCGATTTAATAAAGACTTTGATAATGATAGTGTAAAAGAAGCTAATGAGGAAATGATTAAATTAATTAGAGAAGATGCTGAGAAAGATTGTTTTAAAGATAGAATGAAAACTTTACAAATTTATATAAAAGCAGTATATAAATTATATGAGAATAATAAAGATTATAATAAAAGACTAAAGGCGAAAATCTTAAAAAAAAAACAGAATCAAAATAAAAGAGATGAGCTCATGTTTGATTTCATTGAAAAAAATGTTCCTGAATTTAACAAAGAAATAATGAATCATTTTTATTATCAAAACGAATCTGAAAAATTGTTAATTTTTCGAGAGGATTTGCAACGTTCATTTTTGAATACGATGGAATATTTGAATACTTTTGTAGATTATTGATAAAATTATTTTTTTTAGATTAGATAAAAAATGGAAAATATTGTATTGAAAGCTGCTCAAAAACTAGATGTCTCATCAAAAACAATTTCAGCTGTTTACTTTGTGGGTCACTGTCAATGTAAAATGAATAATCTTTGTAAAAATTGTAGTGAATATATTAAAGAAATATGTCAAGTATTAATGAGTGGTGATATAAAAACAAAACTTTTAGAATTATCAACATGTATGTATTTGAATGATAAAATAAAACTATTGTAATTTTTATTTTTAGATTACAAATTAAAAAAATGGAAAATGAATCTGAAATCCAATTGGAATCAAATGAAGAATTGGACTTTGATTCAAACTCACTTTTGGATTGTTTAGAACTTTGTGAATGCGACAAAAATTCATGTTCTGAATGTCAAAATCGTTTTAAAAAATTAACATATATATTATTCGATCTTAGACAAATAAGTAAAAATGTTGAAAAACTTCTTGATGGCAAAAAATAACTTTTTTTGTAATTCTTTTTTAGCTTGCATAATTAAATGGAAAATAATATAGTTATTTATTCAAACTTTGTAGTACGTCCTTCAAACACTGTTATTAAACCAGCAATTTCATCATTTCGTTATTTAGAAACTTGTTCATGTTGTAAACATAAGACTAAAGTTGTATATGCAATGAACGCTTTCCAAAAATAATTTTGTAATTTTTTTATTTAGATTACATAATAAAAAATGGCAGATTTTGAATTTCAAGTTGAAAATTTAATTACTCATCTTTTGATAAAAACAGCTGTTCTTCACGATAATACTCAATATATGCAGTGGTTAAAGCAAGAAATAGACTCTTGTTCGAATGAATGTTGTACTCATTTTAATATTTGTGAATCTTGTAAAACAAATAATGATTGCATTCGAGAATACTTTCGCGAAAAGAATATTATAGAATTAGTAATTGAAATATTTGAAAATTATAATCAAATATAATTATTTGTAAAAAAATTTTTTTTAGATTTCATAATAACATGGATATAAATTTTGAAGTGGATACAATTCATAATAACATGGATATAATTCTTGAAGTGGATTTTATTAAAAATGCTAATGGAGATATTGATATGATTATCGATGAAAGTAACACAATGAAACTCGACTTGTTCAAATTTGTGAGTAAACAACATTTTTTTAGTGAAGAAATGAGTAAAGAACAGTTTGATGGTGAAGAAATGACTAAAAAACAGTTTGATCTGTTTGTAAAAGAAATTCGAGAAATATATCCGAAAAAATTGCGAGTAAAAAATTATTCTGAAGATATTGAAATTGATGGTGAAGAAATGACTAAAAAACAGTTTGATCAGTTTGTAAAAGAAATTCGAGAAATAAATCCGAAAAAATTGCGAGTAAAAAATTATTCTGAAGATATTGAAAATGATTCTTTGAATTATGATCCTTGGCAGTTTATCAATAAAGATGATTTGAAAATTTGTGAAATAGTTTCAAAAAAAATTGGATGTTTAAAAGAATTACTTTATGTTATTTGTAAACAACACGATTATGCATATGTTGCTCTTTATAATATCGCTCAATGTGATTGTTCTTCCCATTGTGTATTTTGTAATATAAATGCTTGTTTTATTCGTGTAGCTTTAAGAAAAGCATATCATATATATTTTTGAAATTTTTTATTTTTTACATTGAAAAATAATTTGTTTTTTTAGATTACATAATAAAAAAATGGCTAAAACAACCTTTGAAGAGTTTGATTTATATCGTTTAGTAAAGAATGAAGATATTGATTTTGATGATTTATTAGATTATGTTGCTCAATATGATTCAAGTGGTGAAATAGAAAAATGCATGCTCTCAATGAACGATTGTCAAATTGTTACTTGTAAATTTAAAACGTGCAAATCTTGTCAAGAAAAATTTGAAAAAGTAAAAAGATATATATTCGACAATAATCTCAAAACAAAATATCAAATGGAATTATTGAATAAAAAATAGTTTTTATAACAATTTTTGATGATGTCGATTGTTTCTTCTTTAAAGTCGCCTTTTCTAATTCGATAATTTTATTGTATTTTTATTGTATTTTTTAGAATACATAATAAAATGGAAAATAATATTAAAATGCTTGCAAAGAAAATAGGACTATCAGAAATTTTTTTAAAGAACGTTTTCAAGTATTATGGAAATGAAATTATTAATTTGAGTTTGTGTGGTTGCAAAGATATGTGTTTGAACTGCAAAAAAACTTTATTTATATTCAAAGAAATGAATCTAATAATTCTAAAAAGTACTCTAAAAATAATTGTAAACACGAATTATATATGGATTAAATTTTTTATTATTTTTAGTAAAAATTAAAACTTTTTTGTATTTTTTAGATTACGTAATAAAAAATGGAACTAAGTGAAAATGATTTGGATTTTTTAATAGAAAGCATATACAAATTCAATCAAAATCATGCAGCAACTTTGGAAGAAATTAGACAGTACGCAATTATTTCAAGACAAACTTTATGTCGATCTTGTAGATCGTCTTTTTTGAAATATGACTGGGATGGTTTTTTTCATGAAGAAGTTGAAAGAATACCTTTTATATTGATTTTGATGGTGTTTCAATATATTAAAATACATTATCATGTTTATTTAAATTTGAATTTTGAAAGTTTTTATTATTTTTATAAAAATATATCTAAAGATAATTTATTAAATCATGTAAAAGAAAAATGTTTAGAAATTGAAAATTGTAAACATTATTTAAAGGAATGTGAAGATTGCAATGAATTTAGATATTCTGAAGTTTGGAAGCAGAGTTGTTCATTTATATATTGTGAAAAATGTTTTGATCAAGTATATTATATGTAAATTTTTTTAGATGGATAAAATAAGAGAAAATCATAATAAAAAAATGCTCAAGTTATTATGTAAACAAAAAAACTTATTGACAGAAGATGAAATATTATCTGCAAAGTTTTTGTTGATGGTTTATGAACCAGACGATTTATCTTGTAAACTGGAAAGACTCGTTGACCAGAACATTATTTTTATGATGTTTTTTGTAAAATATGCTATTATGTATTTATATTCAAAATAAATTTTATTTTTTTCAGCAAATAAAAAATATGTTATCTTTACAACAACAAAAAGCATTTCAATGGCTCAACGAAGGTGTCAATTTTTTTATTAGTAGAGGAGCTGGATGTGGAAAAAGTTATATTGTCAATCAAATTGCTCAAAGTACACAAATCTACAAAACAATACATATAACAGCAAGTACAGGAAAAGCAGCTTATTTATTAAATGGTATGACAATACACAATTTTGCTGGTATTGAAACAGGCGTAAAAGGTTTAGATTATTATATGAAGCATATGCATCCTGAAGTGAAAAAGCAATGGTTGGAGACGGATGTTTTAATTATTGATGAAATTTCAATGCTTAATGCTCAAACCTTTAATTTATTGCATTTTTTAGCATGTAAGATTAAACAATGCGATGATGAACTTTTTGGAGGTATACAAGTTATTGCTTGCGGCGATTTTTTACAACTACCTCCAGTAAAAGGTGAATTTGTATTTAAATCAAACATATGTCAGCAATACATGACCAACGTTCTGATTTTAACGGAATGTTTCAGACAAAAAGAAGATGCTCAATTTTTTGGAGCTTTAAACGAAATACGTTTTGGTCAAGTGTCTGATCAAACTATCGAATATTTTATGGATCGTTGTTTTGAATAAGATGAAAACATCAACATTAAATACACGAGATTATTTTTTTAAAATATCGAAGTTGATACTTATAACAATAACAAATTGAACGACATAAAGAACGAAGGAAGATGGTTTTATGCTAAGGATGTAATCAAAAATCCAAACGTTCAAATCACGTTTCAAATTCCAGCTGCTGTTTATCTTAAAACAAATGCTATTGTTATGCTTGTCAGAAATATGAATGTCGAAGAAGGTTTGTGTAACGGCACTATGGGAGTGGTTACATCGATAGAAAATAATGCTGTTTGGGTAATTATGAATAAAAAAGAAGTTAAAATTGATTATGTAAAAGAAGAATTTTTAGATTGTTCTCATGAAGTTGTGGGTTCGAGAATAGGATTACCTTTAAAGTTGGCTTTTTCTTTTACTGTACATAAAGCGCAAGGAAGTACGATGAATAAAGCAGTTATTAATTTTACTTCTAACGCTTTTAATAATAGTCTTTATTATGTTGCTTTATCACGAGTTTGTTATAAAGATGATATTTTTATTATTATAAATAAAAAAACAGAATTACGAAAAATATTTAAAAATTTATCTGCTAATTCTGATGTTATTGAATGTTATAAAAAATACATGTAAAATTTTTTTTCAGATATAAAATGAAATTTAAAATTAAAACTAAGGAAAATCAATTTAGTAATAATAGCAAATATAGAGAACTTCTTTATTATATCGAAGATGATTTTAAAGATGAAGATATTGTCGAAGAAATAAAACTTAATGGTGAAACGCAAACCCCTGATGAAATCGTTTACCATGTAGAACAAAAAACATTGGAAGGATTTGAAATTGAAATGAAAAATAGTAGTACTTTTGCAGATTTGTTTCAAAATTTTTTAATTGGTTACAACATTGTTACTTTGTGTTGCAAATCTATTCAAGATGGTTATTGTAAATTAATGAAGCGATGTTACAATTCGCCAGTTTACTTTATAAAACCTTTAGAAGGTCCAACCAATGTGCGTTTTATTCAAGACGCCAATATTCGAGCAGTTTTTAATATTTTAGAAAACGAAAGCGGATGGAGATTATTACGGTTGTGTAATATTAAAGTCAAATCGTTAAGTAATTTATCTGAAAGATCTATGACGAAATTACGAGATTTTGAATTGAGCGGTTATAAAAGAAAAATGGAAATGACAGATGAACAAATCAAAAAAAAGAAAGCAAACAATAAAAAATATTATGAAAAAGTTAAACAAAAAAAGAACGATGAACAAGTTAAAAAAAAGAAAGCGCGCAATAAAAAATATTATGAAGAAAATAAAATAAAAATTTTAAATAAAAAGCAACAAAAAAATATCGACGAATGGTTTGGCGAATGGTATAGACCACATTCTATTACACAATGGGAAAATTCAGATAAAGGTCTTTCTTATTCCAAATTATCTTATGAACAAAAAAGAAAAATGTTTTTAGATTATAGTATTTTGTTTGAACCCGGTTTATGTTTTTATTCTGCTTTTCTTATTTCTTTGTTGGCTCGAGAATGGAATGTGTGTACAATTAAAGAATGGAATCAAAAAGTTTTGGAAAAAAACAATTCCGATTTGCAATCTGAAGAAAATATTTTACGACTTCTTTTTGAAAATCAAAACGAAGAAAATATTACATCTTGGAAAAACGTTTTACAAAATTTAAAAGAAAAATCTAAAAATATGTCTTTTAAAACTTTGTTAGATTTGTGTCACTCTTTTGCTTACGAAAATACTTATGACCGTATTAATATTAAAATTTTTGCAGTTAATAAAAATGACAAAAAAATTCGTTTACTACATGATAATTTAAAATCGCAATACAAAAGTATTGTTACAGAACTATTAAAAGTAGTATATGAAAGCGCAATCATTACTAAAGAAGATCAAGATTCTCAAAGAGTTTTTGTTGATGAAAGCGAAAGAATAAAAGCTAATGAACGTAGAAAAACAATCAACACTATAAAAATTTGTGTTTTTCAAAAAGACAATTCTTTTCATGCTACAAGCATGTTAAATGAAAAATTTTCTAGTGTATTTTCTTATGGTTGTCAGTCACTTGTTCTTTTTCATTGTTTACAATGTGGGCAAAAGTTTATTCGTGAACATCAATGTGAAGGTTATTATAAACCTGATAAATTTATATATGGCGAGCATATTACTCATTACGATCCTCAAAAATCATTTATGTGTGCTAGCAGAAATATATTTCCTTTTTTAATGACATTTGATTGTGAAACAAGTATTACAAAATCAGAAGACAAAGCGAGTCTAAAAGTTAAACCTTTATCTGAATTGAGTTATCATTGTCACAGCATTGTTATTCAATGTATCAGTGAAAAATTAGCAAAAGAGTGTTTTGGTTTGGACGAGCAAGGACACGTTATTACACAATAGATTTTTTATTATGAAAATACGATTGAAAGTTTAGAAAGAAACCCTCTAATTTATTTACCTTCCTATTTTCAAGAAGGAGTATCTTTACTTCACAAAACACATAGACGAATATTATGGGAAAAATTAAACTCTTCTTGTGAAAATATAGAAAAACTAAAAATGGAACTGAGAGTTTACGATTTAATAGCTTTGGCGGATACTTTAGTAAGATTTGTTTACAAAATTTGTTTACCTCGTTTTGAAAATTTAAATATAACATTAGAGGAGAGAAATTTAATATGTGAAGAAGAAAATCCTTTATGTACTATTTGCAGATATCCAGCAGATAAAATTCGTTATTCTGATATTTACAAAAATAAATTTTCTACTTTATTACCTCAAGAAATTGAAAGATTAAATCATAACGAATTTCACATTTATAAGGATAAACGAATTCAAGTGGTTAATATGATTTTTAAAAGAATAGGTCTATTAGAATTGTTCATGTTGCCCATCGATGTACAAAATTATTTAACCAACGATTCTGAAAAAATAAAACAAGATTTATTCAAAGTATTTACTTTATATTATATTTGCTGTAGATGGTGGGAAAAATTTGCTTACATGCGAGCTACTAATGGATTGTTGAGTGGTTATGTTCGAATTAATAGTGATGAACTTGTTGATTATATGAAACAATTAGCTTCACTCGTCATGACTGAAAAACAATTTGAAATATACTTTGAAAACGACAGCATTGAATTGTTAGAAGATGCTTACTTTTTACACAAAATTTTTTTAAAATGCATTCACCATTTATGTGGTGAATATAGTGATCCTATTCTATTTTTAAATCTCATGAAAAAATTTAAACAACCTTTTTACAAATTATGGTTTCATTGCATGTTGGTTTCTTTTAATACTCAATTTGAAAAAAAGATATTGCTACGTGATCTCGTTGAAGATGAAAAAAATAAAGAAAAAGTTTTAAAAGAATGCGAAGCTTTACTCCTTTCTTTTGAAGATTATCTCGTTATCGATCATGATCATTTTTCAGGACAAGTATATAGATTAGCTCATGATTATTGTAATAAAAATTTAGGAAGATATAGTCAACATTTATCTTGTCCTATTTTTGCTCACAATGCTTCTTTTGATAACTGTATTATGATTGTAGAAGGTTTAAAAAAAATTTTGGATATTCCTTTATACGGACATTTGGGCGAATCTGAAGAAACACCATTTAACGCTTTTAAAAAATACAGTAGTATGGAAGATGTTTATGTAATTTCTAAAAATGTTAGTAAACTCAATATCATTTGCGTTGGCAAACATATTAAAATTGTTGATAGTTTAAAACTTTTAAATTGTTCTTTGGAGCAAGCGAGTAGTATGTTGTCCAAAAAAGCTCAAGATCGAATTGTTAACAGCATGTTACATTATTTACGTCCTTTTCATCCCGAAATTAATAATTTAACTGATAATCAAGAGTTTAAAAATTGTTTTATAAAAAAAACATTATTTCCTTACTCACAAATAACAGACGAACTTTTAAACATTGAATATAAAACTATTCCACCTATTGAACTGTTTGCACAAAACAATATAATGAAATCTAAAAATTTAGAAGAAGAAATTAAAAAAATTAAAGAACCTTATGAAAGTGTTCAAAAATTATGGAATTTTTTAAACTTGAAAACGTTAAAATCTTTATTACACATTTATACAATACTAGATACTGTAGTATTAGCCTCTGTTATGATTGATTTTGACGAAAGAACATTTGAATTTACAAAATTTCACATTCTTAATCACATTAGCATTTTTAGTTATATAAGCAAATTAAATTCTACCATTAGTTTAATTCCAATTCAATATCCTCCAACTGACGAACATCAAAAAATGATTGAAAGAAGTATTCGAGGTGGTATGTCAACCAATCGAACACAAAAATACGCTATCGACACTGATTACTTTGAATCTAAAATAAAAGAACTTGATTTAAACAACAATATATTAAGAGGTTGTTTGTTTTTTATGGACGAAAATGGACAATATGGTGGAGCTCAATTAAAACCGTTACCTTTTCACATGAAATATTCTTTTGATTTAGAATGCACCACTTTGGAAGATGTTATTAAAAAATACCACCGCGTTAATTTGAACGGATTTTCAACAAGCGCTTTAGTACATTGTCAAATCACCATGAAACCAGATTATCAAGATCGCATAGGAGGGTTTTCACCTATGGTAGAAAAAGAAATTATATCGTTACAAGATTATTCTCCAGCTGAAATTGCTTCTAAACGTTATTTAAAAAATAATGGAAAATATAACATACAAAAAGACAAAACAATTAAACTAGTGATGAAATTAAGTTCGCATGAAACGTGTGAATTTTTAGATACTTTAATATATTAATATACGTAGTAAAGTAGAAGAGTGGATTTATTTTTCAAAAATTGGTAAACATTGGATGGATTATTCCAATTATAAAAAGAATCATTATTTATATTCTGATCTTAACGCTAAAGAAACGGATCATTTTCAAAACGAAATACCTCCTCCGTATTACATAACTCAAGCTTTTGCTATGGGACCTAAATGTTATAGCGTTCACAGTGTTAACGGTGACGAAGAAAAAGAAAATGTTTATAAAAATAGAGCAAAGGAGTACCCAATTCTAAACTCTTATTTCAAATTATGTCAACGGTTTTGATACTTTTGCAGCTGAAAGATTATTTACAGACTTGCCTTTTCCGTTAGTAAAAGAAAATCAACCCATTGAACAAAACAGAATGAGTGTTAATTATAAACAAGTTAAAATAGAAACACACGTTATTGACTTTTTAAAAAGATTTACTCAAAAAAATTATGTTTTTGATGACGGTATAATGACTGAAATTCGAGATCATTATCGTTTACAAGCAATACGAGAAGCTAATGCAAAAGTTTTGCCTGATATGGAAAAATTTTGTAGCGATGAACACATTAGAAATTTACTTGAAATTGAAAAAGACATTATAAAACAATCAGAACGTTACAAAACAATGACGAGGTTTAATTGGGAAGTTTTGATACCTTTATTATATGATATTAAAAAAAATATAAATTTGTAAAAAAAAATTTTTTTATCAATAAAAATGGACTTTTATTTATTTGATCAAAAATTAACATGTCATCAACTCGAAAATAAATTAAAAGAAATAGGCTTGAAAAATTTTTATTTAGTAGAAAATAGAGATAAGGAAGTTCATTATTTTAAAAATAAAGAAGATTTTTATACTTCGCGTTTAATTCTTATTTGTCTGAACGGTCGCATTTTAATCCCAGAAGAATTTTTAACCTGTTGCACTGAATGTTTTATTGATTATATAAAATTTTCGTGTGAAATAAGTTGTTATGAAGAGGATTGTAAACATTGTGAAAATTTTAATAGAACACATTATAATTGTACTTGTCTTTTAGAAAAAAATGAATGAAGAATTAATAAAAGATAATATATTCTTAACAGAAATAGCAAAGCGATTAAATCGAGATTGGAAGCCTTGTGGAAGATACTTAAAAGTAGACGAAAATCTTATTGATCTTATTGATGCTGACTACAAACATATTGAAGAAAAAAGTTTTCAAATGTTGAAAATATGGAGTCGAAATGGAACATTAAAACAATTATATTATGCTTTGGAAAGTTTACCAAGATTAGATATTTAAAATGACATTTTAGACCGTTTTTTGTAAAATTTTTTTTAAAAATAAATAAACAAAATTTTTTTTTTGTGTTTTTTATTATTATTCATAAAAAAAATGGAAGAAAAAGAAGAAAAAGCTATTGAAGAAAAACTAGAAGCTACAGAAAAACCTGTAGAAAAACCTTTAGAAAAAAAAGATGAAAGATCTATAAGCGAAATATTAAACGAAAAAGGTTTTCATAGTTTATATTTGAAAGGAAAATCAAATGAATCTGAACTCAAAGACGAAGAAACAAATTCACAAGTAAAATTTAATATTTTTAAACCTACTTAAGATGTATATCCTGAAAATACAATTATTACAGGACCTACCAATAGCGGAAAATCGACCATGGCCAGAGAGTTGTTACATTATGGAAAGTTTCCTGATGCAGAAATGTTGTTTGTTATACAAATGAGAGAACCTAGCAAATTTCAACATAAAACATGGAAAAACATTATTGATTCTTCAAAAATAAAAAAACATTGCAAATGGAAGAGCAAGAAAACACAGAAACAAATATAGAGTCTGGAGAGCCAAACAGAACAGAGTTGTCGCAACTCATTGAAAGATTTGATTTACCCGCCTCTCTCAATTATGCAAATCCCAGTCAACTTGAAAATCAACTTGCAGGCGAAATTAGCTTTCAACAAAATTTAAATGCTTTACTACCTCTAGATACTATGCTTAATAGTGATTTAGCTACAACTTTATTAAGAGATCAAGAAAAATGGAAAACTTATATCAACGTGGGAGGAGATTCTTATGCTTTTAAAACCATTTTAAATATGAATAAACAAAGTGAATTTAACAATGAAGTTGATCAAAAAAATATAAGCGAGTCATTGCGAGCAATGAAAAATTTAAAAAGATTTCCTATTCAAACCGATACTCTTACAACTACACCTCCTACTTCTATTCTATCAACATTAAATGCTCTACCGCGTTCTTCTACTTTAAACACTATTCCGACAGGACATAAAAAAATTTATACTTTGACACCTCTAAGTAAATTTTTAATTTTTTACGAACCACCCAACGCAAACGAAGTTATACAAGAACTTTATAAAAACGAACCTGTAAAAAAAATTCCTAACTTGTCTAATCATTTAATGGATATGTGTAAAAATCAAGTTAATTATCAATTTGGATCTCATCAAATTTCTTTACGAGTTTATAAACCGAGAAACAAAAAGGCAACTTTAAACAATTTAAAAATTTTTATTTTATATTTATCTAATGTTGTAGATGTAGAAGAATCCATTGCGAGTATTATTAACAACGTTAACAATATGGCTTTTGAAAAAATAAATGATCCTAAACAATATTCTTTTTACGCCAACGAATTTTTAACTTTACTTACTTCTTCATCCTCTGTAAGCAACATGAGAATGGTAGCCGATTATTATCAAATAAAACAACTTACTTTTGCTAAACTATGGAATTTTATCAAAAAATACAACATTCCTTTTCGAAACGAAACTAAATTAACATTTGAAGGACTATATGCTAACGCACTATCACGAGATCCTTACACTGTCATAACTTCTGGTTTTATAGAAAGCGAATTGATAAGTGATAAAAGTTTTGCCGGCAATAGAGCTTCTGATATATTACTAGAAACAAAAGACATTATTAATCAAAGATACATACAATACGGAGAAATGTTTCGAGGTGTTAAATTTGACATTTTGAGAGAATTTATTCAAAACAACAGTTATTTACTATCAGACAGAAATATTTACGAAAAAATGAAAAATAATTATGACGAGAACGCAGTAGCCAACAGAACCATCGGTGAAAACATGCTCTATTTAACATTTAAAACTTTATTTAATAATGTACCATCACTACCTTTTAGAGATGTGACAGAAGCAGTCCTATTAAAAGAAGACATAGAACAAACTTGCGCTAGAGGAGGTTTTTCTAGATTATTAGAAAGTATTAAATCCAATTCAAATCAGTTTTTTAACACGGAAAATACAATCAAAGAAAAAACTATACTTGAAATGTTGATGATAATGGGTGCATTGTATAATTCTCAACTTACTCGTTTAAATTCTCTTTTGTTATATTATAAAAAATGTTTTGAAATGGATTCTTATAATATTAAAATTTTTGCTGAATCTTTAAAATTAATGACCAACTTTAAAAGACGAAATTTGTTCACTCATCCATTAACAAATTCTTTATTACTGAGTATTTCTACTCCCAAAAGAGAACCAAGAACAAGAGCATTTGAATCACATTTACCGCTAATAGAAACTAAAAAAGAAGAACCTACTGAACCACCTAAACCCGAACCTGAAATTACAGAAACAATAGGCGCAAGTGCTTTACCTGAAACTAGTGATGAATCAACAAGTGCTAGTGCTTTATTCGATACTACTGCAACACCCATTTTGTCTACAAAAGAAAGAGTAGGATTAAGAAAAAAAACAGATACAAGAAACATAGAAACAAGATCAAGAGCTAAAACTACAACGAAATATCCTGACACTACAACAAAATATCCCGACTACTTTTAAAAAATGAACAACGACTTGAGAGACGCTATTGACAATCTTGTAGAAGATCAACTCACTAAATTGTCAAGTCGTTTATTTAGTTTGACAGATGTACCTAAAATTAAAAAAGTTTTACTTCAATTTGACACTTTAAAAAAAAATCCAACCGATTTAAAATTTTATGAAAAATTGAGAGCTATATTAGAAAGTTCCATCTATGCCAAATGGAACGCTTTAATAACAGCTTGGTCCCATGCTACTTTACTTTTTAAAAAAACAAGCGACGTCAATGTTAAAAAACAAACGCCGAGAAAACCTTATGTTTACGAAACTCATCGATTTTCATACGACAAACCTCATCAATATTTTCAAGCTGATTTGGCTGACATGAATAGTTTTAATTTAAATCTTGCTTCTCATCGTCCTGAATTTTGTTTAGTGTTGGTAGATGGAGTGTCAGGAAAGGTTTATTTGAGAGTCACCAAAAATAAAACTGCTGAAAAAGTGCTTAGCAGTTTTAAACATATTTTTGAAGATATCAAAAGAGACGATAAAACTTTTATCTACTTGCAAACCGATCAAGGAGGAGAATTTTTTAACAACAAAATGGATAAATGGTGTTATGAACAAAACATTGATCATTTTAGTTCTAAAAATTATGGAAAAGCTTATTTAGCTGAATCAGCAATAGGAAGATTAAAATTACTTTATCAAAAATTAAGAAAGCAAGGCCTACTTAAAACAAACAATTGGAGTTTTTATTTCAAAGATATAGAGCAAAAGCTTAACGAAAAAGAAAAAGTAACGAGTGGAATTGCTCCAGAAGATTTAGATGCTGACAATGCCAAAGGTAAAAATCTTCGTTTGATCGATCAATACTGCGATGGCAAAAGACGCGCTCACAATTTTTCTTCCAACATGTTACATCGCGTAGAAAAAGAATACAAAAACGAAAAATTAAAAATATATAAACCACTATCTATTGGAACCGAATATTATTTGAAAAAATATAAAATAGATCCCAAAGACACATTTAGCAAATCCACTACTCGTAACCAACCCTATTGGGACACTAGCAAAAAAGTCATTATTATCAAAGTTAATAAACGCAACAACCCTTCAGTAGAAGGTTATTTACCCGTTTATAATTATAAAGTCGGAGTAGTAGGCAATTTAAATAACACATTCAAAGTTAAGCGAGAAGATTTGTTACCTATTAACGAAGAAGATAAAGACATTTATTATAAAGACTTTAAAGAATATGTTAATACTTTTTTAAAACCTTTAAAGAAAAAACTACAAGAAAAAAAATGAACAATTTAACGTTTGATGATGTTTAGATGTAAATAAATATGATTGTAGTACGTATTATTTTAGCGAAATTAAAAATAAAAATGAAGCAACCGTGCATTATAATGTCTTGAACGATTTTAGTTTACCCTTATTACCTAACGATATTGATAAACCAACATTTAAAAATAACACCATTATGCATTTAATGAGTATGGATATTCTTACTAACTTAACTCGTGTAGATGAAAATATATCGTTTTCAGAAAACAATTACGGTTTAAGAATGGAATCTAAACCAGCTATAAAGCAAATGATGATAGATATTCAAAACGACATGATTACAAATCCTAATAGAAAAATTCCATTTTATCTTGTAACCAAAAAAATTGTTTTGTATGCAAATTATGCAGTTTTACCAGGTGATACTTTTCCAAACTATGACGTTTTACAAGTCAAAAATATGTTTAGTGAACATTTAAGTTTGATGTATTATAGTCCAGGATTAAATTACTCAAAATTATACGGTCTAGTGACTCCAAGTCCATATCAAGATGATTTTTTAATCAAACGATTAGAACTTTTTAATACTGGTGTAAATAGAAGACTTACTTTTGCTGACTTTTTTTCATATTATCAATATAAAAATACCAATATTACGAATCAAAAATATTTTAATTCAAAATATTTATTCGATCCTAATACACACTTTCGATATTTATCCAACACCGAAAATACTATCATTTCAAAACTAAGTATTGATGCAAACAATAATGTCAAGCAATATATACAAAATTACTCTTACCTTAATGTACCTAATTATAATTTTGTATGGTATTTTAAAAACAAAACAAATGATAGTATCAACAATCCTTCCTATGTTTACCCTATAAGATCTGCTGTTGGAAATAAAACAAACGAAAGAACTTTATCTAATTTTGGTTTTTTTTCAAACAGAACAACCGCAACAAAATACGTGTCAGAAGATTTTTCATCTTTAGTACAATACGATTACGTTTCTTCTAAATCAAGATATGATAATTTATACAATTTTTCATTATCAACACAAACTAGCAAAAATTTTTTAATTTACGTAAAACATCCACAAGTTGCTCCAGGAGACATAGCAAATCTTACTCCCGAAAGAGATATCATTTTAAATAATGTAGAAGAAACTTTTGTTAGACCTTTTATACATATCATGGTAACACCAAAATATGGTGGAGTTCTTGTTCAAAATTCTCCGTCAAGTCCTTATGTTCCAGACACACGCGATGATAATATTTTAAGCATAGATTTAGATGTTTACATTAACAATATATTGCCTACTACAGAAACTTCATTTAAAAAAAGACACATTATACCTTGGCATATTGCATTTTTTTTATTAAAAATAATGACCAACTCAAACACAATAAAAGCAGAAAGAAATGTATTTAACATAGAAAAAGAACTCGTCAATATTCCAATTAAAATTAATGCTTTGTGGAAAATTTGGAACCAACGAATTAACGTCATAGCACCCGACGGAGGATTTACAGAAGAATATATGTTATTATCGTCTTTTTCAGATATTATTATAAAAGCTATTGGTAATATATCGACAAAATATTTGTATATCAACGGAAACTCTATGGGAGCAGAACCTGCACAAATGCTTGCAAATTTTTATCAAATCTTTTTTGAAAAAACAAGCGAAAGAAAATATTATCGATTTACTTTAAAGAACATACCAATTTTATCTTTACCTATTCCTTTTTTTAACGTTGAACAAGTTATGTGGCCTGAACAAGAAATAAAAATGTTAGACATTTTTACCGAAAGTATAAATTATAATTTACCAAACAATTTACTAAAATTAAATTTAAACAATCTTACTTTTAATGAGTTTGTTTATGAAGGCAGTAATACAGCCAATCTTGAAAAATTACTCAATCAATACCCTTATTCGTCTCAAACTCCCATTGAAAATTCTGTAAACAATTATACTTTTTGGTGTTTACCTTCTTTTGAAAGAAATACAAATAATATTAGTTTAAAATCACCATTAGAAATAAGTAAAGCTATTGTTGGTTCAAATAATTCCTATAACGCTTATTTTGAAATGAAAGCAAATGAAATTTCTCCATATCACCAACAATTTGGATCAAGTGTTACTTTTCAAACTTTACCTTCCAAATTACCTGACGATATTTATAGTATAATGACAGCAAATTTAAGTTTAATTGCTAAATACAACGCAGAAACATTTATTGAAATTTTGTTATACTGTGAACAAATCAAACCTATTTTTTCAAACACTATCAAAGTACCTCTTGTTACTACAACTAGTTTAGAAAGAGCTACTACACCGAGTCATAAAACATGGTTAAATAATGTCAAAGCTATATTACAAGGAAATAATCCGACAGAATTAATATTTTATTGCACTTCGCTTAATGGACAATTCATTTATCAAAAAAAGAGTGATAGTACTATTGTACAAACTTGGACAGACAGTTTACCATTAAAAAATATTATTTTAAAAATGTATTAACCTGTTGGAAACAATACTATACCTTACACTTTACTTTTACAAAGAGATCAATACAGTTTAACTCAACAAATTAATCCTTTTACTATGCAAGTGGATCAAAATATGACTAATGCCATGACTTTGGATTTTAAAATTCAAAAACAACGGTTAGCCTTTTTAAGATGCTCTCTCGTTCAAATTAGTAATTTTAACAACAGCGTTTCCAATTTTACTACAACTTCAGACGGTTACGTTTTTATCAAATGCAATCAAGCTAGCAATACTGGGATGTACATGAATAGAGTTTTTGTGTCTGGCATTGTTGCTAATTTTGACTTGTTTGATTACACCAATTCTACTCAACTCACTACCAATATTGATTTTACAAAAAATCGAAACACTTCCATACAAGGACAATTGTCTACTTTTGATATCAACGATGTAGAAGATTGGAAACAAACAAGATGGACGTTTCTAAATTCAAAATCAGAACCTCTCACCTTTAGCAATCTGAGTAGTACCGTTTTTTTTAATCCTACGTTAAAAATTCAAATGGTACCGTTTTACAATTAACTAGTTTGATTACTAAAAAATAATGTCTTTTATTTTTTATTACTAATAAAAAAAATATAAAAAGAAAAAAAGTTTTTTTTTTTTCATCCGACTTTTATTTTCAAAAAAAAAAATGAGTCTCTTTTGCGCCAAAGGAAGATATGATAAAAATTTAGTTAATTTAGAACAAAAAATGATGGAAGATTCAAAAATAAATCCGAAAGATCAATTTAATCAACTTAAGAATCACATGCAGCAATTACAAAATCAATTTTCACAATATTCAACTAAATCAGAAATGTTAAACATGAAATCAGAATTGGAAGAATTAAAAAAAATTAAAAATAAAAAAGAAGAAATTCACGATGAAAAACCGCCTAAAAAAATAAAAAAAAATGTACAAATCAAACACAAACCTCAAAAACGTAAATATTCAGAAACAGAAAGCGAAAGTTCTGAAGAAGAAGAAATTATTGAAAAAAAACCAAAAAATAATTCAAGACCTTCTCACATTTGTTCGCAATGTGTTCAAGAAGTAAACGCAGTCGATAAAATTCACGGATTTTGTAAAAACTGTATTATTCAACAAAAAGCCATTTTATCAAGTCCTTTTATACAGAATAACAAGAAAAAAAAAGAAAAAAAAATTGAATAAAAAAAGTTTAATTGAACTTGGTTACACTCGTGCTTTAAAAGACGTTAAAAACAAAAAATTACCATTTAAAAAAAACTCTTCAGAATCAGAAGATGAATAAATAGAAAAAACCTGATTTCTTTTTTTTTTTTAAAAAAATGGGTTCGTTAGCTAAATACATGAGAGATGGAGACGGTAATCGTTATACACCTAATACAAACGGTCAAGTGACATTGGAAGATGTTTTAGCTCAAGCCAACGATGAAAATCGTTTGTTACAAGAAGCAACAAGCGGTAATATAAGCGCAGAATATAAAGCTATTTTAAATGATAAATATCCTGGTTTTCAAACAGCTCAATCTCAAGATGAAGTCATTGCTGTTACTAATCAAAAAATTTCTTATGATCTTACCTCTGACATGGCTAATTTAATTACTTTTGCCACTACACTTAACGAATGGACATATCCACAAGATTGGTATCTTGATTTTGATTTATTTGTTTATAAAAATTTGAGCACACAAACAAAATTTGCAGCTGACGATCCTTTAATACAAAAATTCTGTCTCGTTGCAAACTTTATGCATGCTTTAATTAAAACAGTCAAATTTTATCCCAATTATCAAGCAAACAATAGCACCTGCGCTAACAATGCTATCATTAATCGCTCTTATGATCGCTTTAGAGCTCTATTGATTAAAAAAAGTTATGTGAAAGCTTTTAGAGAATTAATGATTAATCCTAATTTAGGTTTAGTAGAAGATGCTGATTTAACGACTAGCATTAACGCTGTTACTTATGCAGAAACCAAAGCGCTTGTGCAAGCTGCAGATCCTAATGGACTCATAAGACCACTCAATGCAACATCGCCTGCCACTGTGGCAGCAGCCGCTTATCAAACAACACTAAGAGATAGATATAATGCTTTTTTAACTGGAGACAAAGGTTGTAAATTTAGAGTACCTTTATTTTTGTTGTGCGAAATTTTTCAAATGAAAGAGTATTTTGGAAAAAATAAACAAATTAAATTGGAATTTTATATTGAAAATGATATGAATCAACTATTAGAATGGGTAAGACCTATTGCTGACGCAGACGTAACAGCGCTTGCCAATATAGGAGTAGCTATTAAAAACCCAATGATTTATTTCCAAAATTATAGAATAAAAGCCAGTTTACCTTTGGAAAGATCTTTATATCTTAACAGTAAAAAAGACGAAGCTTATACTTTACTACGTATAGCTCATTACAAACAAGTCGTAACCAATGTAGAAAATGTTACAGAAGTCACTGTTAATTTAGGAAGTATAAAAACAGCTGATATTGTACCGCACGCCATTATTTTTTTCGTTAATTCAAAAAAAGAAAGCGATCATTTAAACAAAAATTGTTTTGCGCCAGTCGAAATGGCTTGTAACATAATTAAAAAAATTACTCTTTATAATTTTAGAAGAACATTTGTTAATTCATCAGGCGATTCTGTTGTTTACGATTTAACTACGCAAGACGATCAATGGAATATATGGAGGAGTTATGCTTCTTGGTGTAAAGGAAATTCACCTTCTACATTTAATTTTAATAATTATGCAGATTTTTATAATGTTGATGACGATAGCTTTTTGAAACATCCTACTCGACACTTTACCACAAATAATCTTACAGAGCCTTTAGTCATTGATACTACTAGCGATTTCAATTTTGTTAACGATAAACCTCCAGCTGTTATTGCAGGAAATAATTCATTTCAAATCAATGTTCAATTTACAGAAGCATTTAGAGGCGTGCTCACCATGTATCTTCAATATCCTGCTTCAATTATAGGAACAGGAGGATCATCAGATCAATCACAAGTAACCTATATTCCTACCAAATTTAAATCATCTTAATTTCTCATAAAAACATTTTTATTTTTTATTAAACGAACCCTATTTGTATTGTATTTTTATAAGTAAAAGTCTATTTATTTCTAAAAAAATCTTAAAAATCTATTTATTTTTTTTATTCTTGTCTTAATGGCTCGCAGGCGAACAAGAAGAAGCGGATACCGTCGACGACATATACACCATCGAGGAAAAGGAAAATTATTAACGCGTGTTAAAAATTTTGCTAAACGTTTACTAAAATCAGACGTAGGAGGATACGCACTCGATTATTTACAAAAACAACGCAATGCGTAAAAAATATTGTTGCACTGCTTGTAAAAGGAATTTATATAAAAGAAGAGGTAGAGGAAGAGTTTATTTACCTCCATTACAAGGCGCAGGTAAAAAACAAAGAAAAATGAGAAGAAGAAGGCTTTACAAAAATTAAACTAATGCTAACATATTATCCTCGATCGTAGTCCAGTTTTTAATAATTTAACAGGTGTTTTTTTTAATAAAAATTTTTTTTAAAATATAATAACCTTTATCTTATTTACAAACCCATCATAAATGCATAAAAGAAGAGGAAGAGGAAGAGTTTATTTACCTCCTTTAAAAGGCGCTGGTAGAAAACGTTTAAGAAGACGCATGCGTGGTAAATTTTTACCAATGTTACTAGCTTCTATCATCGCACCCACTTTATTATCTTCTCTTTTACCAAAATGATTAAACGAAGACATTACAAAAAACAAAGACATTACAGAAAACGTTATAAAAGAACAAAACGTCTGCGTGGAAAATTTCTACCCTTATTAGGAACACTCGCATCTAGCATTTTACCAAGTCTTTTACCAACCATTGGTAAAGCTGTTTTGGGTGGCGCTATATCTGGTGGAATTTCTTACGGAATTAATAAAATTGGAAAATAATATTTTATATTATATAAAATCATCTATTACAATGTGTCTTTTATTACTTTATTACAAATATAAAATCCCATCATTGTTCCAAGTAATATAAAAGCAGCCAATAACGCTCCGAATAAATAACCTCCGAGTTGAATAATAATAAAAAGACTTGTAAGAGTTAATATTATTAATATTTTTTCTTTATTAACGCACTTCAAAATATCGAATACGATTGCCATGCGTGTCGTGTGTACCACCATAATCTCTCGGTGGATCATCTTTATAAGGTTGAACTACTGCTACTTTTGATGAAGTTTCAAATTGTTGTAGTGGTTTGTTTTTTGAGTCCATTGATAATGAATTATTTAATTTTTTTGATTTCTTTATATAGTTTGGTCACGCTTCATTAAATTGATAAACATCTCTCTTTTTACTTCCTAGTCACGCTTCATTAATTTTGACCCTCATATTTTTTTCGGCGGAATTTTTTTTTCGGCGGAATTTTTTTTTTTTTACAACGACCAGTTTTTTTTCCACCCGTTTTTTTTTTCAACGACCCCCGACGGCCTTGGTGTCTTAACTTAAAAAAAATGTGAGGTACATGTATCATCACATCCCACTCTACGCCACCCTCCATTATTAGATCTGGAATAAAATCTTTCCTTCCCCCTTTATTCCCATCCCCCTTGTAATTCTTACTAGTCTAACTACACTTTTTCGAGATGTAATTGAGAACTTGAAAATTGTAATTAAGAAAAGTAAGATGTAATTGAAAAATGCAACATGTAATTTAGAAGTTGCAATATCTAATTAAGAAACACTACATGTAATTAAAAATTTTAAATGTAATTGAGAAACCCAAAATGTAAATAAGAAATCGCAATATGTAATTTGAAAAACAAAAGTTGTAATTAAGAAACCATAATATGTAAATGAGAATACATTATTTGTAATAGCGAATTCAATGTAAGCTTAAAGGTCATAATAAAACATCTTCTTGTACATGCATTTTAATAAGGTAATAATATCAAATTTGGAATTTGTGTGCACCAGCAATACAATAATACAGTAATGGAATTGAAAGATCGTTGTGTTATTTGTCAATACACTATGAATAGAAAGTCTGTTATTAAACTGAATTTGTGCAAGCATTTATTTCACCAAAGTTGTTTACAACCACTTCTGGAAATCCAAAACCATCTTGTCCAATTTGAAAGAAAACATTTTGTTTTGTCTTCATCGAATGATAAAAGAAGAGTAATTGAATGTATTGAGCGAATCGACAATTGGGGGACTCTGGCGCAAACTTTAGGTGTCAGATAAATGACAGCATACAATTGGGTCCGCAGCGGAAATTTAAATTTTATTGGAAGAGGTGGTTTTAAACCAAAAAAATTAACAGAATGTTAACAAACACATGACAAATGGTCATCAGATAGTTTGGTTGGACGAAACAAATTTTAATCTTTTTTGTAGAAACACGCAAGAACGTGCCAAAAAGGGAAAAAGAGCAATAATGAAAATACCTTCTTCAAAAGGTGCAAACATACATTTGATTGCAGCTATATCAACACTAAATGTCGTCATGATGGATCTCGCCGAGGATCATTTAAAGCAGATTCTTGTAACGAATGGATGTTAGCTTTGTTTTTCCAATGGGTTACATCCGGGAATCGTTTAGACGATTTGGTCATCGTAACAGACAATGCTCTATGTCACGCTCGTTTGGAAAGGGTGTTGGAAAATTTACTCTGAAAACCAACTCCGTTATTACAATGAGGACCCTACAGCCCAATGTTAAACCCAGTGGAAGCTATCTGGCCCAAAATAAAAATAAACGTTAAAAATGTTATTCGCATTCCACCTGTATTCGGTGCTTGGATTATGGAACAACGAATGCAGTATTTAGAAAGAATTGTTACTGCGCCGAAAAATACAATAATGGGAAGTGATTGTACATGCGCTGTACAACATGCAACCACACATTAAGCAACGATTTTAAATATGGAAGACGTCCAAGTTGGTACTTAGCTGAATATTGCAGTGGTTTTTAATAAAGTTGTTTAAATTTAAACTTTAAATTTTTATGTAAATAAATTATTTGTGTTTTATTTATTATTCATCTGAAATCTCAATTAAATTTTTCACAAACAAAAATAAAAGAAAGTTTTAATTGACACCCAATAGGATTTTTCCAGTTACCGCCCAAACCTCAAATGCTTTTTTCATGAATTTTTATATTTTATTGATATTACATTATTTCCAGCCTTAAATTACAAAGTATATTACGACTACAAAATTCGAAATACAAAGAACTTTGTATTCTCTATACTTTCCTCAATTACAACTTTTATCTTCTTAATTACATCTTACGATTACTTATTTACAACTTTCATGTTCTAAATTTTATCTTACGTTTTTCAATTACAACTTTCATCTTCTAAATTACATCTTACGTTTCTTAATTTCAACTTTCAAGTTCTCAATTACATCTTGAAAAGGTGAAATGGTGTCCCCAATCGACAATATAAATCAAAACCGTTTTTTTACGCTCTAAAACTTCGGCGTACAACAAACATTATAATAATGTTTGTTACAACAAACATTATAATAATGTTTGTTGTATAAATAATGATTATTTCGAATAAAAACGCCAACAAAACAGAATTTCTGATTTAGAAATATAAAAACAAATTCAGCTAAACATATTGTGTAGATAAAAAAGCTGTTAAAAAATGTATTTACTAATGTTACTGTTTCTTGTTGTGAAAAAAATTGCATTGTATAATATATCATATTATTTTTTAATACTATATTATATAATATATAGTATTATATAATATAGTATGAAAAAATATAATATTCAATCATAATTTTTAAAATCAATCTTAATTTTAATTAAAAACCAAACTAAGAAAACGTATTTTATTTTAGATTTTACGTTTCTCCAGGTTTTTGTATAATTCTCAAGTTTTTTTAAATAAATCTCAAGGTTTAAAAAAAATATGTTGAAAGATCTGTAGATACTATAAAATAATATTAATGATACAATTAATAATGACAAATATAATAAATTTACAGCAACAATTAAAACAATAATAATACAAGTATAATAAGTCAATAATAATTTTCAAATACTAACTAGATATATATCCTAAACCTACTGTCAATAAAAATGCTGAAAAAGCTAATAAATTGCTATTAAAGCCATGGATTAATTTGCTAATGGGACCAACCTGCTGATAGTAAATAAATCTTTTAAATAAAGTAAATAAATTCATAAATCATGATCTGACATCCTTGGTTTAATGGTTGCCATCAATAAAATATCCTTGCCAAAATGCAAAAAAAAAAAAAAAAAAAAACTAAATTAGGACTCGTTAAACCTTAAAAATTATAAAAAAGCTTAATTTTAGAATGAGTGGGCAAAATTTAAATATTGGTAATATAAAAATGTATTTATTCATTTGTTGCATGAAAATCTTCATTCAACACAAAAAATCGATATCAAACAAGGCATAGTCAAGCAAATGGAATGCTCACCAAAAGGCATTTTGTCAATTATGAGGCCCTTGTAAATATTTTTCTTGATGCATCAGGCATTTTTCAGACATCAACCTTCACTGCTAAAATACCATTTTTTTTAACAATTAACAATTTATATAATTTTATAAAACTTAAATAATTTGTTTAGAATGAATTTCAATGTTTTCTTAAATAAAACGTGCTAAAATTAGTTCAACTGCTAATATGAAGACTTTAGAAAGCTGCTCTGATAAGCAGTGTGGTTTTGTAACTGATGCACAAGCTAGTGTTTGTGTTACATTACATCCACTTGTTATTATAAATATCTCTGATCATTTTACAAGAATTAAAGCCCAGGAAGGAGAAAATCCACAAAGTAAGTAACAATTGAAATAATACTTAAGGCTCAATATAATAATTTTACATAATATAATGTAAGAAAAAAAATATATTCCTTTTAATATGTTTGCTGAGGCATAATATAAGAACCTAATTTAATTTTTGATGACCAAGCAAAAGCAGTAAAATATTTCAATATTATTCTTTCATATTAGAAATGGGTGTCAAAATAGCTCCACCTAATTACAGATGATTCTTACAAAATTCTAAACTCTAGTTAATGTATGTTCTGAATTCCTATGCGACTAATTTGTATTTGAAACTAGAGATGAAAGCTCCTTTAAGCAGCAGCCATAGTATTTGTAGAAAAGAGAAAGAGATGCGACTTTACAATTAATGGAAAAAGGCTTAAGCTTAGCAGATAGACCAGGTCAAGTACTTTTCCAATATGTTTTTTTGTACCTTGTCAAGAAGAGAAAGAGCATCATTAAAAGAACTAGCCTAAATATATCAACATAAAATTTTTAGACAAATAAAATTGTTTAGAGAATTGATGGGCTTATACAGCAAAAGATTGCAACTTTGATGAATGATCAGTTAAGCCAGAGTGAGTTTTGGTTGATAGAACTAGAGATGTTAGCTTGTTTGAGTAGCGACCGTTATTTGTAGAAAAGAGAAAAAATTGGGATTATATGATGAAGTATCAACTTGTTTTTCCGCACAGCGGCCTTGTTCGTCAAGGTTCGTGTTTCGGAGTTATAGAGTTGAGAGAGGGTTATAACCACAATTAAGTACCCTCCTCATCTGTAGTGGCCTTCTCGGCCTTGGGGAGGTGAAATAACAAAAAAAAAAAAAAAAAAAAAAAAAAAAAAATTTGAAAAAATTATTAAATAATTGGACTTCCAATAAGAGATTTATTGGGGTAGAGGTGGAGTCAGGAGTAAAACAATAGCAAGGACGATGAAAAGAAGCAACCTTAGCAGATGCTAACTTTAGAGATCATTGTATATAAAGTTTCATGGGAGATCAGTGGTGAATGATAATCCAAGAATCTTTGTGGTACCAAAAAATCACTGATATTGATCTTCGTCTTGTACAGTTGGCACAATCGATCTGCTTGGAGAGCAGTAAGTCGTCTTAAACATTTTTTCAGACAAAGCAAGCACAGAAATTTTTGATTTTCATTGTGAACCTTTGCTTAATTTTGCTTTTTTACAAATCACTAAATCCAATTTTACTAACATGCAAGCCACTGCAAGCCCCTAGCTGTTACAGAAGTGAGATCAAATTTAAGTACAGCTGCTTGTTGTAAGC
>NC_088920.1:71290000-71387500 GCF_038396675.1 Hydra vulgaris | reverse complement strand
GGCTATAAGATAGTCGATATGGCAACACTCTGCACATGTTTTTAAAAAACAAAAACACTATAAATTAAAATAACTTTGGAGCCATTATTATTTCGGTTTCTTAAAAAACAATAAAATTTAAAGTACTTTAGTATTATTTTAATAGTTTTAACTTTTAGGCGACATTAAAATGTAGCTTAATTGTTGAAGTTGTATAAATATTGTTGAAAGAGATTTGTGCCATAAAATACTTGGCAGTAGTCTCTGTTTTAAATTGAACAAAAAATGTGCATTGTTTTTTAAAGTTGGCTTGTATATTTTAAAAAATTATTTATGTTTGCATGGTTTGGCACTTGAAAGTTATAATTTTTATAATTTTTAAGGGTGTTATAATATAGTAAAGAAGTTATAATGTTCCATTATACCATTAGTCAGTATGCCTGTGGAAGTAACTGGGTGGAGGCACTCCAAAAATCTGTATATCATTACTTTTTTATTTTCAAACATTTATATAGGGTTTATGAGATGATTTCCATTTACTGGTCTACTTTAGTACATATATGTCAATGCTTTGACGGGCTTACCTTATTCCACTTAATGATATGTAACGGATCTCCTTCAAAATTTGGTACTCTCTGTCCACATTGTAACCCTTAGTCAATATCTGTACTTATGTCCTTGCCTCTATTCTATTTTTTAGTCTATTTTTTTTGTGTTTTGACTTTAGAGATCCTTACGATCTTAGGGAGATGAAGATAGTAAAAAAAAAATTACTTACTTAAATCTAAATTTTTCAAACAAAAAAGAAAAAAAGGAATAACAATAAGAAATTGTAGAGGAATAGCAAAATAATTTTGTCACTTGTTTTTTTTACCTCGTTCAAAAAAATATGGGCTTTATTAAAACCCAACCCAAATGTATAAAACAAATTTTTCAAGCTTTATAAAGCTAGATGATGAAATTAGGAGTATAAAAAATAGTAGCAGAAAAAGGTAACTTTAACAGATGATATCTTTGCAGACGATAGCTTTGTAATGGATATATGGTTTCCCTGAGAGGTCATAAATAAAATACTTAAAAAAAGAGGACCCAGTTCATTCATTGTTCATTAATATGTAAGAATGCTGCTGTTTATTAATATAAGATTTTTACATATTAATATAAGATTTTATATTAATACAATATTGCATTTTATTTATTTAATTATTACCAGTAAACAACATTTGTTTGGGTTAAAATTCATCTGCCCCAAACTGTCACAAGAGAAAGATCAGATTCAATACTTTCAGCCTGTTTTAAGTGATGATATTTTGTTAAGACTGGGGTATATAGTTGTGCCATCACCGAGTTGATCCACTTTAGAGGTAAATTCTTTATCATAGATAAGAAACAACACAGAATTATTTCCAAAAACATCTTGATTACTTCTGGTACCCCAAGATTTTCTAGAAATGAAGCAGAGAGTTCTTCATGGATGATATAAGGTTGCAGATAGGGAGAAATGATTCAATTTTAAAAACTTTTTCAGAAACACAATTTTAATGGACTAATGGAGAAGATTGCAAAGCGTCTTCACCTAATGCAGTTTAAATCTTTTTATTAAAATGATTAATGATTTAGCAGTAAGTTGCTAAAATAAATGTGGCATAAGAGTTTTTTTTATTTAAAGACTTTGCAAACAATAGTCAGAAGACTGGTGATAGTTATTAGGGTCAAAGCTTTTTTTTTTAAATACATTTATTTAACCATAAAAAATATGAAGTTTACAATAATATTTTATAAACTCACATAAATAAGGTTAGGCGTCACTCATATAGTTAAAAACTAGTTAATGGAGTGACACCTAAAAAACAAAAACAAAAAAACTATAAATAAAACACCGAAAAAATTTAAAATAAAATAAAGAGGAAAATAAAAAAAGATAAAAAAAAAAGAATGAAAGGAAAATAAAGCACTAATAAATAAAGATAATATTAATAATTGCAATAGTAACATAATAAAGATAATAATGTTAATAATAATATGAATAAAAAAACATTACAAATAGTAACTATAACATGATAACTTTTCTAAAAATTATAACTAATTATAAAAACTATGGTAAGAATAGATTTTAATAGATTCCATATTTTTCAAATAGCTTCAAAAGTTTTCAAAAATTGGAACCATAAATACCATTTTTTTGCAGGCATGAAATGGAGAAAAGATGTTATAAAGATGTCATACTATAACAGTGTAACAGCCATCTGCTGCTTGATAACATACATTGACTTGAGTTTGAACAGAAATCATCAACATGTGATGTTCTTTATAAAGGGTCTTCTTTTTGACCAGGTGAATAAAAAAAAGCAATTTTTACTCAGCGTTTTTGGAGTTATTGTTCAGCTTTAGATTAATAAAATTTTGAGCAAAATTGTTGACGTTTTTATTCATGTAAAGCTGACCAATTACTTAGTATAAGCAATTGCTCTTTTTTATTCACCCGGCCTAATGTGATACTATAACAGTGTAACAGCCATCTGTTGGGCTTCTTAACATATATAGACTAAAGTTGAACAGGATGCATCTCTTATGATGTTATTTATTAAGGGTTTCCATAAAGTATTTATTCAGGTATGGGGGAGGAGTTACCCAAAGATGTACAAATGTGTACATTAAAAAAGAGGATGTTAAAGACAGCAAGACTTTAACACCCCCTGCAGCTTGACTAAATCTCCTAAAACTTAATTTTTTTTTTTTAAACTTAAGCATTAAATTTAATCAGTGTCGAGAGTTACTGATAACATAGATTTGTCAATTTAACTTAAAATTTTTTTGTTTTTAATGTTTTGAAAAGTTTATGCTTTATGCGAGGGGAAGAGGGTTGTTAAAACCATACAGGTGCATACAATGGAGGGGGGGGGGGGGGGAAGGGTTAAATAAAAATTTCAGTACATTAATACTTTATGGATGCCCTCATTTGCCAAAAAGATTTTTTTTAAATCTTATATAAATTTTGTTTTTAAAACAATTTGTTGTATACAGTTTTTGTTGTTGTTGATTACACTTACACACATAAGTTTGTATATGTCTTGAATAAATCAGAAATGTTTTTTGTTTAAAGTTTGTTTAAAAGTATCAATCAAATCAAATTTTTATTTATTGAAACAATCTTGTTTTTAAATGTAATTAATTAAAAAAAAATTATTTTAGTATTATTTTGAATTTTATTTAAATACCATTATTTTTATTATACTTATTAAATATTAACCTTGTTTTGATTTTTATTTTTAAATGGTAGATTTAGTTTATGGTGCTCTTCTTGGAAAGCAGAATGATAGAAATTTGGAGCTGTTCAACTCGTTTGAACTGCAACATTCAATTAATGAAACTGGAAAAGTAATTATTGAATTAGCTTACTTTCATAGTAAAGAAGAGCAATGTAAGTGTAAAAAATAAAATTTGTTCATTTGTATGTTAGGGTGGTCTTTGTATGTTAGTGTAGTGCTTAAAACAATATTTAAATAAAAAGTTTTCTTAAATCCTTCATATGTGCTTATATAAAATAACACTAAAGTAGTTAGCTTAAAAAAATAAACTTAAAAAAAATTTTTCTCACATGTCACATGGCTGAAGAAAATTTTAAAAGTTGAGATGACACAAAAAGTTTTTTTGCTGAGTACCATCAAAAATTCTGACACATGGTACATTTTGTGGAAAACTGATTGTATCAGTCTATCAGTGAAATGCATACTGTTTTTTATTGATTATTACATTAAGTTGTGTAACTTAAAATATTTATATCTTGAACGCATTATTTATTTATTATTATTATACATCAACAAATTGTGTTACTTACTGTTGTCCTGTACATCACAGTTAAGTCAATATTAGGTCTTTTTTAAAAATAGGAGTAAACTTTCAAATATTGAAGGCTTTCGGGCACAAGTAACAATGCTTGGTAACGTTGATAACCTAGTAAAGAGAGTATAAAATTGCTCTCGTTTCAAGAATTTGAGTGGGAGAAACTAATACTTATTTACTTAATTTTAGACTAAAAATCTTTTATAAATGTTTTTATTAAAGACTAAAGTTATTTATACAGTAAAGCTTATTTTAAAAAAATTATATTTATATAATCATAATGCACATAAAATTGATATACACATACTTTGTTATCCACATATGATGTTGGCTCAGTGCAATAAGGTTTTAACTGATATTTTGCGAAATGTTGTTTTGCAAAATTTTTTGCAAATATCAAAATTTTTTTTAATTTGCATTGAAGACAATTCGACTTTCAAACCGTTTTTTTTTCCGTTTTTTTTTTACAACCTTTTTGTTAGAAATCTGCAAAATGGGGTAGTAAAACGCTTGCCTCCTACTCAAAAGATTAACGGCCTAATCATATCGTTGCCACTGGAAGTTATGACCTTCATTTGTTTTTCTATGCTATAATTTAGTTTAACAAAGTTTGGAGATGGAAGTTGATGAATAAAAAATTAATGACCTCGGACCAGTATGCCAATGAAGAAACTATAATAAGGCACATTAAAAGAACTGAAAAATTATTATAACTAAATATTACCCAATAAAATATTTTTCCATTTATTGTTTTCCTGCTTTGTTTCACAATTTTTATATATTTAAGAGTTCCTTTCTTTAGGTGCTAATAGTAAGGATCAAATTGCACTAATTTCAAGATTGGAACCAAGTTAATCTAGGTTTGGAAAAGAAATAATTATAACTGTTAGAATCGCTTGATGAGAGAAAAATCATGTAACACGATGGTTTCTCAGTAGTTTCTGATTATCATCACGCCTTTTTGTATTTATTGTTTACATTCTTGTGTAAAAATAAGTAAAATTAGCTGGAGGGTATTAATTTGGTTATAAATCAACTTTAAATAAAGTATTATTCTAATTCTACTTTTTTTAAAAAAAAGCAAGAACATGTAATAAAAATTGTGGTAGCGAAAAGAAATCTATGAATAGAACTTTTTACAACAATGAAAACTTATGAAAAGTTAATATATATTATAAAAGAAGTTTAAATATACAAAGTTTATTAAATATATTTTTTTACATTATAAAAAGTAACATTGAAGAAAAATAGTAAACATAAACAAACAAATAAATATTGTGTGCATATAATCGATTTTTACAAATCAAAGAAATATAATTTGTCTCAACGGGTGACATTCAGGTTTGTTATTTAAAAGAATTTTACATAGCAAGAGGCAATGCAGTTACATGATTTGTCTGACTGCTTAAAAAAAAAAAAAAAAAAAAAAATACTTATGTAAATACATGTATTAAATTTTAAATGGAACAAAAAAGCTGACTTATCAAATTTTTATCCTCAGTTAAAAATTATTATTCTTTTAATAAAAAAAAGAAAGTAAAATATAATAAAAAAGACAGATTAAAAGTAAAAACCATTCTAAAAGATATAATTACAAAAGTTCAACATTGGGACTATGATTTTCATTGTCTTTCCTGTAAAAAACTTTTTAACCATATCTGTTATCACTTACTTATCTGTTTTCAAGGCAATAAGTGTACCCAAAAACTATTTTAAAAAGGTTTGTTTTAGTTATTATAAGTTATTTAGTTATTATAAGTTATTACTTTCAAATTTTTTCTTCATCATAACTCTCCTCCTAACCACTTTTTTTTTCAATCGAATAAACCCCATGTCTTCTTCGATTTAAAAAAAACCCTTACCCCCCCCCCTCCATATTAAAATTGTGGTTACGGCTCTGATTTATATATATAAATATATATATATATATATATATATATATATATATATATATATATATATATATATATATATATATATATATATATATATATATATATATATATATATATATATATATATATATATATATATATATATATATATATATTCACTAGAATTGGTAATATTAAAAAAATACGCTGCCTAAAAAATCTAAAAAATGCTTTTTAATGCGACAAGTTTGCTTGCTAAAATTTTACTTTGGCTTCAATAATAACCTTTTTCCAACGGAAATTTCAGTGTTTCAAAATTTATTTTAAAAGAAGGAAAATTTCCGTTCAATTAAAAAAAAGTCTGTCATTGGAAAAAGAAAATTGGTTTAGAGTTATTTTCTTTGTATTTTAAATTTTAAACCATTTTACAACCCATTGTTTTAAACAATTTATTATTTTATGATAAAAATTATTTTTAAATAATAAGGCTAAAATATCAAAACATATGAAATTAAGTTTTAATTTAAAAATTGCAGAACCAGATAAGTCGCAGGTCAAAAACCACCATGCCCTGGAGAGAGAAATGTAGTTAGTCATTCTATTATTATTATTGTTATTTTTTTTAATTTTTATTTCACTGATTAAACAATATTACATTTTTTCATATAAAATAAATCATCGTAAACATGAAAAATCTAAACATCGTAAACATAACATTCTATTGATACCTTGAGTATTTTATTACTCATAATAAAAACCTGCCTGATTTTAAAGAAATGCAACTTTAACTTTATGAAATTCAAGGCGTGTGAAACAACTCCATATTTGTTTATTTTCGCCTAATGGACTGATTTTTTTCCGTAAGTTCCATATAATTTTTGCACTTCTTAAAAATCTAAATGTAAATAGTTTTAAAATTAGAAACTTATGCATTTTGTTTACATTTTTTATTTATTTTTCCCTAACTACTTTTTAACCTTTTATGGTTTTATGATATAAATAGTTTATACTCCTGCTTAACAGATTTATTTACGGCTATGACTATATGAAGCTCTCCGAAATGATGGGAGGAGGCTAACAAGAATAAGACTAACAATATTTTTCCGGCCAGGAAACTTAGCTAGTCTTGAACAAACTCCTTTTAACTAGTCAGGGCTTAAAGTGGGTTTAACTTCATGAGATCCAAAGCATTTAACAAATTTCTAAAAACTGTGTATTAGGCCGCAACGCTATCGTGTTTAAAAACCACGTTTTTTAAATTTCATAAATACCACCAGTCAACAAAAATAATAGTCATAAAAATGCGCACAATCAATATAGATAAAAAACCAATAATTTTTTGTAATGACTTTATTATTTATAATGCTATATAGCTAATGATTTGAAAATTTCTAATCGCGCCGATTGTTTGAAATGCCCTTAAAAACTCAAAAAATGTAAAAATGGTAAACTTTAAAAGTGTGGCGCGATTATGAATAGTCATCCAAAATAAAAAATAAAAAAATTTCATAAGAAAACAATATCTTTAACAATATTTATATAGGCCTCAACGCTATCGTGTTTAAAAACCACGCTTGTGGGTCAAAATGGGATGGGCTAACATTGATCTTCTACTAATTTAAGAAGAGAAATCTTATTATGTTTGGATTAAAAACCCTCCTAGAATGATTCACTGTAACAGCAAACATAACGGTCTTCAGCACCACTGTGAATGATGCCTTCACGTCTATAGCACCGCTGACTTACACCGCTGACTTACACCGCTGATTGTTTTGGCATCGGAGAAAAGGCACAACGCACAGTGATGCCGGAAAAGGGCAAGGATAGTATCTTAAAATTGAACAATTATCACAAACAGTTGCGGGTACCATACATTATTTATGCTGAATTTGAAGCAATAAATGTACTTGTAGAAGGTGCTCCTAAAGATCCAGCTAAAAGATCTACTTGAATGATAGCGAAACAACTACCTTGCAGTTATTATTACGTAAAAATTCGGAGCGACGGCTTACAAAGTTTTAACACTACATCGCGGCAAGAATGCAGTGAAGCACTTTTTTGCGAGTCTTTAAACTTTGAAGTCTTTGAACTTCAGAGTTGAAAAGAATTAATCCGGTTTTTAGGAATCTAGAAAAAATAGTTATGACTAAGGTTGACAAGAGTTTATTTGTGGAAACAGCAGTTTTCCTTATATGCAGTAAAAATTTTTGCAATGATATAGTTCGTGACCGCTGCCACATTACGTGGAAATACCGAGGCGCTGCTCACATAGGTTATTATTTCAAGCTTCGCATTAGACCCGGTGTAACTAAGGTCCCGGTAGTGTTATATAATTTGGGAGGTTATGATTCCCATCTGATTATGTAGGATCTCGGTAAAGCCGAAGGAGGTAAAATTAGCTGAATCCCAAACACTCTCAAGATATACATGATGTATGGTATAGGTCAATTGCAATTTATTGATAGTTTGCAGTTCATGAATTTGCCTCTTGAGTCTTTGGCAAAAAACTAGGCGAATTGAAAATAACCCGAGTCAGCTTAACAGAAAAAGAGCTAGCCCTGCTGAAACGCAAGGGTTTTTATCTCTATACGTTTAAAGTTACCCATATAAGTTACCCATATAATTTACCCATATAAGTAAATTGACAGCTTTGTCAGAATTAATGAGCAAAGTTTATGATCTCAAGAAGTATTTTACTCAAAACTATCGATGAGTGGAATTAATATTGAGAACTATCAACATGCGCAAAACGTCGGGAACACTTTTAGCTGTTTGAGCTTTAGTGATTATCATGATTATCAATTTATCTCAAGACGGATGTAAAATTGCTTGCAGATGTTTTTGAAGAATTTAGATCAACTTCGATGACCTATTACGATCTGGACTTAGCTCACTACTATAGCGCTCCAAGAATGAGTCGGGATGCGATTTTGAAAAAAGACTGGAGTCCAACTCGAGCTACTAACTGAAACAGACACGCACCATTTTTAAGAAAAAGGACTACGTGGTGGTATTTCAATAGCAAGCAAGCGCTTTGGCAAACAAATCCTGGTTGTTCAGACTATGATAGCGGCAAACAAAAAAGTTCACATACAATTTATTTGGATGCAAACAATCTCTACGGTTGGGCAATGATGCAGTCTCTACCAGGTCAAGGCTTTCAATAGTGTGAGCCTTTAATTGAAGAAGGTCTTAGAACGCCAGATAACAATACAGAAGATTTTTTTATCGAGGCTGATTTTGAGTATCCTGAGCATTTACATGATAGCCATAACAACTACCATCTCGCTTCAGGAGGATGATGGTTGAAGAAAAATGGTGAAGCAAATATCAACAAAAAATGGTTAAAAAACTAGACGTAAAATTTACAAAATGTTAAAAGCTAGTACCCAATTTGCAAAACAAGGAAAAATACATTGTTCATTATCGCAATCTTAAACTATACCAATCACTTGGAATCATGGCTTACTATATAACAGGCCTCGCCTACGCGCGGCTTGCGTAAAAAACTGGAGGCAAGATGGTTTATATTTGAAAAACTAGAAAGCAGTTTTACAAAATAAATACGGGGTTGTTTGTTTTGTAACAATAATAGTTATATAACATTAAGAAATAACTAATAATAATTATTAAATAATAATTAATAAATAATAAAATTATTAAAATAATTTTAATTTAAAATTTTTTTTAAATTAATTTTAGTTGAATATATATATATATATATATATATATATATATATATATATATATATATATATATATATATATATGTATATATAAATATATATATATATATATATATATATATATATATATACATACATATATATATATATATATATATATATATATATATATATATATATATATATATATATATATATATATATATATATATATATATATATATATATATATATATATATATATATATATATATATATATATATATATATATGCATAAATTTAATATTTGCATAAAAATTACAATAACCAAACACCCGTCATTATTTTAATTTTAAATTAAAATAATTTAAATTTAAAATTTTTTTTAAATTAATTTTAGTTGAATATATATATATATATATATATATATATATATATATATATATATATATATATATATATATATGTATATATAAATATATATATATATATATATATATATATATATATACATACATATATATATATATATATATATATATATATATATATATATATATATATATATAATATATATATATATATATATATATATATATATATATATATATATATATATATATGCATAAATTTAATATTTGCATAAAAATTACAATAACCAAACACCCGTCATTTTTTTAACTAACTTCCAAATTAAAAAAAAAAGTAAGTTGAGAGGTGAAGGATTAAGCAAAGGATTTAATTTAGTATTTAGAAAATGGTTCATCGATGTTGTGTAACAAATTGCAATGGCAATTATAATCCTCAGAATAGAGTTAAAACATTAAGACTTCCAAGAAACATTGAAGAACGAAAACGTTGGATTGTTATAATACCAAGAGATAATGTTCCTGATACTAATGATAGGTACGTAGAATTACGCGTTTTACGGAATCGATATTTGTGCTAAAATTCTGTGCCACGCTTCTTGAAGTTTGCTTTTTGCTATTGAGGGAGTAACATATTTTGAGGTTTTTTATTTAGAGTTATATATTAGTATAGATATTTTTTAAAAACTAGAGAAATTAAACTTTATTAATCTGTACCTTTTGATTACAATGAAAACTTTTTTAAATAGATTTTTAAAAGACAAAAACTTAGTTGTACTTTGGGCATTCAGAATATGTTGAAGATATGCTTGTTTTTTTTGCAATACTATTTTCGATGTTAAGTTTACACAATTTCTTTGCACCTGCCAAATTTCGTTGATTTATTTCATGAAGCACATACTCTATTCTGTGCAGCACTTTTGGTACTTAAATTTTGTTTTTCCGCTTTTATTTCGAGACATGGGGAGGGGGGGGCGGATGAAGAGGAACTTCAATCTGCTTTTAAAATTATAATAAATGATTCAGATTTAACTAAAAAAAAATGAATCAAAACGAAAAAATAAAAATGTTTGTGGTAATCAAAAGTTCTCCTTAATAATCCTCTTATGGTAATCAAAAGTTCTATTAAATCAATTATTTAAATCATTTTAATAAATGATATTACCACTCTACTTTTTCTTGAATGGTAATTTATTTGAATCTTATTAAATATGATTCAAATAAACGATTTAACTAGTTTCAATTTTTATAAATTTTTTTGTTAAGTATTGAGAGTTCAGTTATAAAACTGTAATATTTTTAAGTACAGTTTAACTGTATATAAAATTATTAAAATTTTTATCTTCAAATAAATTATTTATTATTATTCAGTTATGACATTGATTTCATTTATTTAAACATGAAAAGTTTATTTGGTTCATTTCTTCAAAATTGTATTAAAAAAAAATTTTTCATCATGCATTTTCACCTCTTTTTTAATTTGCCATTAATTTATAATTTTTCAAATAAAACAGTTAATTTGCAATTTTAAATGCTTCCTTAACCAATTTTTTGTTTATTTTTTTTTAAATTTGCAGTTATTAAGATTAAAATTGATTTTACTGAAATTAAAAACATTTGCATTTTACTTAGCGTTGGTTGTAGAAGGTATTTATGCTATTGTTTGCTATACTTTTTCTTTTATCTATTTTCTTATTATAGTAGCTCTCCTATTGCAAAGTACTTACCCAATTGACTAAGTTGGTATACTTTTAAAGGTTATATGGGCCCAAAAAGAAATTTTCGTACATTTCGTGGCAAGTTTAAAAAGTTTTTGTTTACTAACTTCAAATTACCTTGCGAAACAAACAATCAGTGTAGGGTAGGCCATATACTTTTTTGTTGTACTTTAAACAGTGAGTTGTTTATTGAAACTATCAAACAAGTCAAAGAGTATTTTGGCTTCAGCATTAGAAAAAATGATATTTAGACCATTGTTAACAAAGCAAAGAAATGGCTTTGCAACTTTAAAAGAGACTCTAAACATTTATTTTATTTTGCAATGAGACCTATGCATTCCAAAAATTACTATTGACCAATTCATTGCAAGCTAACTCTAGTAGCATAAACCTTGTATCAACTTCTTCAGTTGTATCATCATTGAAAAACATTACTATGTTATCTTTAATAAATAGTGAATCTTTATGTTCGCAAGGTCAAATTGTAAATTTACAAAGTAGGCACAGTTCAGAAGAAAATTTAACGTCAAAGAAAACAAAATTAAAGAACAGGCTGTCTCATTTTTCTTCAAAGTTATCCTGCTCTTCTAAAGAAAACCAAAATAAGATAGCTTCATTAATAGCTAAAATAAAGAGTACGCCATATCAATTGAAAGTTTTATCGCAAAGTGTTGAAAGAAAAGAAGATATTATAAAAGCTTTAAAAGCAGAAGTTAGAGACATGAAACAAAAGTTACAAACATATTACTGCAGTAGACGTATTCGCAACCTAATAATTACAAGAAAGGCAAAAAAAATTAAAGAAAAAGAAATGTTAAGACAAATGAATCTCAAACATAATAATGTCATAATGGAAAACAAAATGGGATTATCAGTTAGATTCTTTTTTATGAAGTTTATGATGACACTTGTGGTCATCACTGTGTAACCTCCTTATGATGCTATCAGAATTTTATTCATTAGGTATACGAAGGCATCACGGATTAACAATGACAAATATTTTATTTAATAATTATTGCCGACTTTATTCACCTCGTTCACACAAGGAGCCAAAGCAGAAGTTGATAAAACTCAGCACAAAGTAAAATGTTTGCAATGTTTTTAACAAAAACTGTAAAATAGTGTTTAGTAAAATATCTAAAAAGCTTGTATTTACTTTTTATTCTCTAAAGATTTTATCTCTTTTTTCTCAAAAATTTATTATTAATACTTAAAAAACCCATTAATAAATTTTGTGGGAAATGCTAATATTAAATTATAGCAAAATATAAATTTATATATAGGGTAGATTAGGGTAATATGAGCATACTTGAAGATTTCTTAGATGTAAGCAGTGAAGTTAAAGTTGCTATGTATTTTTTGAATCGACTTTATGTGGTGATTACAGGAATCAGTACAATTAGCGTAAATCTATATGCAGTAATTAGCAGGTATCATCTAATTAAAACGCTGTTAAATTTTTTACGTTTTTAAAATAATATCATCACGCATAAGTAAATCTGTGGCGCAAAATTTTGGTGCTAAATTAATGAAATTAATTTTTTCATAAAGAAAAATATGTTAGCCGAAAATCCAATCCTTTTTGGCTTAAAAAACAATGCATAGAACCATTTAGTTTTGACTTTATTTGAAGATGCCATTTTTGTGTAATATGAGCATGCTTAAATTACCCAGTGATTTTCATTGAAATTACCTAGGTTAAAGTCCTAAAAAAGCAGTGGTTTTAATTGGTTTTTTGAATAAAAATAAAATATAATAACACTTTTTAATATTTTAACAAAACTAAATATTTTTCTGTAATTTAAATTCATAAAAGTTGAATTTTTATTGTTCAAAGGTTTGTGTTGATAAAATTGAAAAAATAACGAACTAATTTTTTTTTTCTTCTTGCAGAAAACATAGTAGTATTGTTTCAACAAAAAGTGGCCTAAAATTTTATCTTTTAATGATAAGTTTTATATCATTATATTCCAAAAATTAGTTCTAATTGTCAGGTTGGTATTATTTTTACAAAATTAATGTTTTTTTGTGAGCTAATTTAAAATGCTCATATTACCAAGTGGTCTGGGTAATATGAGCATTTTTGTTACTTTTTTAAAACCTCTGTGTTTTTAAGAAAAAATTTCGGGTGCCCAAATATCTAAGTGGATCATGAGAGGGGATCCCTAAATATTGCTCATTCGCAAAAATTTTAGATCCAGCATAATTATTTTTGAAATTATTCCAATTTTTGCTTAAGGTGCTCATTTTATCCTAATCTACCCTACTAACTAAATTGTTTAAACATAATTAGTTTTAGATAATTTAAGTTAATTTAAAATTGCCATAAATGTTAGTTATAAATGTTAGTTATTATTGTTTGCTATAAATGTTAGTTATAAACAAAATTAAAAAAAAAAGAATAATAAATTCATCTTTTCACTTTTTATAAGTTACTTTTAGTAGATATATCGTACAAACATTATATTCATGCGAAAATCACCTAACTGAAAATGTAAATTACTGCAAAGTAATATTTTTAATCTTAACTGCAGTTTTTTACGCAAGCCGCGCGTTGGCAAGGCCAGTTATATAGTAAGCCATGCTTCGAATGCGAGTTACTAAAATTCACAGAGCTGTAAAGTTTAGACTGGAGAAGTGGATGGCTCCCTTTATTCAGATGAAAACTAATTTGAGGTCTAAGGCTACTACAGCTTTCAAAAAGGATTTCTTTAAACTTATGAACAATAGTTTGGTACAACAATGGAGAACTTACGCAAGCGAATCAGTATAGACCTTGTTCGTGAGAACAAAGAAGAGCAGCTAAAGAAGCTTCTTAATGACACAGCTACCAAAGTCATGAAAAATTTGATGGTAATTTTGCAGTCATCTACAGTACAAAATCCAAACTAAAAATAAATTGACCGATATATATATATATATATATATATATATATATATATATATATATATATATATATATATATATATATATATATATATATATATATGTATATATATATATATGTATATATATATATATATACATATATATATATATATATACATTTTATATATATATATATATTTACAGTTTATATATATATATACATATATATATATATATATATATATATATATATATATATATATATATATATATATATATATATATATATATATGCATATATATATAAACTAGCATTTTACTTTTCCTGATGATCCAGCAAACTTCAAGTTGAAGAAACAGTTAGATTAGTATTTTTTACTAATTTATATATATATATATATAATTTATAATATATATATATATTATAAATTATATATATATATTATTATATTATAATATAATAATATATATATATATAAACAGCTTAATGTTCCAAGGGGAGACTGAAAATATTTGGGGAGACGAAAATATGATAGAAAGTTCTAAACATTATGACTTCAGTGAGAATCAAAAAGATCATCCATGCTTTAACGAGATAGATAAAAAAGGTCGTAAATGAATTTAAAGACGTGTCTAGTGGCCGCCTCACCCAAGAATGTTTTACTTTACGGCCTAAAATGTATTCTGTTCGCAAAGCTTGAAGATATAACAAGAAAGTAGCAAACGGGATTTGCAGGACTGTGAAGATAAAAGATCTTAAGCACGAGTCATACAAAAATTGCTTCGACGAGCAGATTGAACTAAAACACACACAAGTCAGAATTCAAAGTAAAGGACACCATATCGGTTTATCAGAATCAGTTTTCTAAAATTTATACCACGCATTTCTTTTTATTTAGTTTTTCTTTAAAGCAGCAAAATCACCTTATACTGCAGCTTCAAGAGCTGCTTTATAATCCATTTTATCCACAAGGATGCCCTTGTTTAAAAAAAGATTTCTTAGTTTCAAGGTAGTTTTCTACTATTTCAGAAAGACATTTTGTTTAGCTGTCAATTCATTATTAACAGTGAGACATGTATACCTATCCCATGGGTGACCAGCTTTATGTAACGAAGTAACTATTTCTTTTTCTTTTCTTCACAGCTAAGTTGATAATAGAATAACCCTATTTGCAGTTTTTATCAAACAGAAATTTCACATTTTCTAATGACCCAATATGCACAGTTTTTCGAAAAAGCTTTAATTTGCCAAGTATTATCAAATTTTTTGCTTAGAAGACAGTTCTGGTAAAGATACATACAACCTGGCTATAGCTAACTGCTGGATGAAGAAGCTTGGATCCAATAGAAGGAGATAACCTTTGAGCATTATTTTAACATTGCCAAGCTCTTCTTTTTGACAAGCAAATTGACAAATTTTAACTCGAGTACCATTGCTTATGATATTGTTTTCTCTTGTAAGAGTTATATCTATCTTTTTACTAATCTTACAAACTTCAATTAAAAATCTACTACATTGTATATACTGACAGGATGGTACAACCCGTGATCAACTTGCAAACACACTTCTTAAATTTAGTTGTAGCAGAATTTGAGAGGAGAGATGGTCTGTCGACTGCTTTTAATGCAGCTCACCAAGCATGGCAAGTATCTGTAACTTATCGCTTTTTGGCTATGAATGCTGCTCTCATTGCTGTTCGACAGCTAGATAATGAAACCGAAATAAACGTTGCTATTAACGCTTACTGAGCTGCTCTAGGAGTGAACTCTGATCATATTTTTGTATCCCCTCTTCCCAAAACCCTAGTTTAACTATATTGTTCCTGTGCTTCTTGCTTTTGCAAGAGAATTTTCTCCTGTCGCTTTAAGTTTAGGAATTTATGTTCTCGCTACATCTATACTCAATTAGATAATTGCAACTATATTGCTAACCGGCAAGCTATGTTCATCAAAAACCATATAAAAAATAAACACAAATTTTGCAAGTATGTAAGATCACTTACTAATCTATAACCAAAATAAAGTCGCACAAAAAAAATAAAAATTAAAAAAATAATTATACTTAAAAACTAAAAATAAGTTTGTTGGATAATTTAAAGAAAATTTAAACTAAAGACCAGTTAATAAGATAGTTGTTAAAAAAGGAATAAAAAGTTAAAAATTCAAAAAAATATTAAAATAAAAAAAGAATCTAAAAAAAAGAATTTAGTTCATTAACATCGTTAAGAAGTTTTTGTTTGAGTTCTTGTTTGATTAGAGTAAGTTAAGGACAATTTTTCAGCTGGTTATTTAATAAACCGTTCCATAATTTAGGACCTCTGATGGAAAATTTAGTAACCAAATAGTGCATTTTAGGTTGCTCAAAATTATAATTTGAAAATCTTGTAGGGTGCACGTGATTAATTTTATTGAAAAGTGTATTAAATATTACAGGAGTTACTTTATTATGAAGGTTGAACATAAATATAAAAATTGATATAATTCTGACAGCATGTTTTTGTCTACTAAGCAATTTTTTAACTTTATTTACATTAGAGCTGCACCATGAATATTTGCATAGTTTATATAATAATGTGTGAGGGAGAAATATAAGATTTTTAATCAGTTTTGGTTTAATAATTGGTTAGCTTTGTATAAAATGCCAATATTTTTTGTAATTTTATCTTCTATCGTTCTTATGTGTTCTCTCCATGTCAGGTTTTTGTCAAGTATCACTCCTAATGATTACTCTCAAAGTATTTTAAAGTTGCCAATATAAAGATCAAGAAGTTTCAATGAAATATTTTCTTTATCGTGAATCATATGAAAAAAATCCTATGAATCCTATGATCATTTTTATGTTTTATTAAATGCTCGATATAGTAATATTTCTTTGACTTTTTTAATAACCATCTCAAAAACACGTTTATAATTTTTGTAATTAGTTTCATTATTGAAAGTTTTTTTTTTGGAAAACATTAAATAGTCGTTGCCTTTTTTTTTTGACGACTTTATAATTCCAGGCGTTATCCTAGGGTTTAATAATGTTTTTTTTTCCCACACATTATGACTCTATATGAAAAGCCATATTGTAAAGTTGTTGAAATTTATAAATAAACTTACCGTATGCCTTATCTGTGTGTTCAATATCAAGGAGGTCATCCCAATTTAAATCCGATAAAAGAGTATTGAAATTTTTCGTGGATTTTTCATTTATTCTTCTTTTTACGTATTTTTTTTAACCTTTTATTCGTAAATGTTATCACTTTTTTGTGAGATAAGAAATACAGGGAAGTGATATGAAATGTTGCATTTAAATATTCCTGTTTTTAATTTTGGTTTGAATTCATTGGTGACTGTTTTATCTATAACTGTTGCGCTTTTTCTAATTGTTCTTATGGGTTTAATAATTAGTGAATATAGTCTTTCTGATATATGACGTTTAAAAAATTATTTACATTTGTTTTAAATGACTCATGTTCAGGTCAAGGTTAAAATCACCTACAAAATAAATGCTTTTATTTTTGCTTAATTTATTTTTAATTATGTTTTTAATATGACTTTCGAATTGTTTTCTTGAGCCGGAAGATGGTTTGTGTAAAACGTGGATGATAATGTTTTTTGTGGTTTTATTTATTACTCCCATTCATAGTGGTTCACAATCATTTGTGGTTGAGCTCAAATCTTTTTTTACCTTGTATAATAATGAATTACTTATAAATATAAACAAACCCCCTTCCTTTATTCCCAGATCCTCTAAATTGATGAATCAATTTTTATATTTGGAAGCTGAAAATTTGTACTTGTCTCGATATATTCATCATTACACCATGTCTCGCTGAGACTAATAATTTTAAAATTAAATTGAACCTCGCATAAAAGTTGTTTAAATAATAATTCAAACTTTTTTGAAAAAACTCCTAATATTTAAACGCAAAATTAAAAATGAATTTGCATCTAGTCCTTGCATTATGTTTTCAGTTTTAGGGTGATAATATAAAGTATTAATATTTTGAAATACTTTGTTATTACTAAAAAAATTGATTTCTGGGTCAGAATGCTTATCTAGAAATATCCTATTTTTATTTTGTAATGAATTAAATTTTGAGTTAAGTGTAACATTATTTTCATTCATAAGTAGGGTATTTTTTATATACTGTTAAATTAATATTTTTCTGAAAAAGAAAAAAAAAAATTATGATAAGAAAAAAAATTATGCAGTCGATTTAATTTTCCTAAATTCTCTAACTATATGTTTATCATATTTTATAGAAGAGTAATTACCATTTTTTCAATGTTTCTTCATTTAATCTTAGAGTTTTTTCTTGATGACTTCTTAGAGTATATAATAACTAAGCCCCATATAATAACTAAAATCAAATAGATACACCTTTAAAACAGTTAAAAAAAGCTCTTAAAAATAATAGTTATTATTAATAGTTATTTAAAAAAAAAGCTAAAAAACTAACATAAATGTCCAAATAATATATACAAAACTGTGATTCACAGTAGAAGCATAAGTCTAAATTATCTGTTACCTGTGGTACCAAGATGTATATTTAATTAGGCCTTGGTATAAAACGTTACGCTGCTCGCTTGCATTTAACGCTGCTAAGGTCACATTTTACGTGCGAAAAGACGTTTTGCCTTCGCGTTCAGCAGTTTTACGTTATGCGAAAACATATTTTTTGGAATAATAAAGTTTTGAATATTTTTTGAACAAGTTTTGAATTTTTGGAATATTTATCTTCGATGTCGTTTATATGACGTTTTATTCAGAAGATATTTGGTCGTAACTAAAAGCATTTAACCGCAATTGTAAACTAATTGATTTTTAGTTAGAAAAAAAGAAGTTTGAATAAAAAATTTTTTTTTATTATTAAAAATGAATTCCAGAAAATAAAGTGTTTTAAGTTTAAACTTTTCATCATATTTAATTAAAAAATACATAAAAAAAGTACACATGATTAATTTAAATTATTTAAGTTAATCATATGTACTTTTTTGATTAAAGTATTGTCTGATCATCGATTGGCAAAACCCAGGGCCGAATTCACGGTTAGTGTAAGAAGGGGGTTGTCGCCCTTCCGGCAACCCCTATCCTCCTTAAGTAGAGGGAATAGTCGACAATAGACTTTGAAAATTAGGAAATAAATAACTTTTTTGTGTCAAAGGTGCTTTTTAAAAGTTTTTCTATTATCAATAATTTTTTTAGACTGATCGTAGAAAGAACGTCGATTAGAAATGTTGAACAAGTTTATGAGTAATTGACGAATATTTGACCAAAGTCAAGTTCTTTAAAAGTAGTATGAAATTGTAGTTATAAATAAATAAAACTTGTAACAACAATTAGGAAGAAACAAAATAAAAACAAATCTTTTATTACTTTTAATTTCAATCAAAAATGGCGTGAAAATGATGAAAATAAATATCCGTCTGAGATTGCAAATTTTGTGGCGTGAAAATGACTGAAAATTTGTATCCGGGGCAGATTGCAAATGATTGACCAGATTTGGTTACTCAAGTATTTAAACTCAAATTACCTCCTTAATGATATTTATAAAAATTTATGCAAAATATAATATTTATAACAAATACTTTACGAAAAAAACGATACTATTTAGCATATTATTTTTTTCTTGTGTATAAAAATGTTTTCCCTGAATTCACGATGATTTTATGGATCTTTCTTTGGTAACGGGAACTGTAACATTGCTCACAACTAAAATGTTACTTAGTTAATTACTATCGGATAAGAAAGTTTCATACGTGGCCTCATTTAGAAATAAAAATTAAAGACACATGTGGTTGCAATATTTATAATTTAAAGTAAAATAATTATTACACTTAGTAAGGTTGGCTTTCGTTTAATACGCCTTTAACTTGTTTTCTAGAATTGCTTTAAAAAAAAGGAAATGGCGACTTAATTTTAATAATGCTCATGATAGGTATTTGTTATTTCCTTATAACATTTTCTTTACAAGGGGTTTTATGTTTACAATGGCTTTCAACAAAATTAAACTTTTTTTAAATTTATCAAATTAGCATTATTTATCAAATGGATAACATTGTGAATAAAAACACTTAAAAAACTTTTAAAAAATGGAATCTTTCAGAAATTTTTTGTGCAGATACTGCTGAAGAGAATGGAATTAAGCATGTTGCAAAAATCTTCTGTAATATATCTGCGCTTAATCAAGATAATATTTTGACCAATACCGAAGGAATAATAAGAACATCCGTATTTCATTATATAAATGGGACATGTGACATTAAAATGCATTTTTTTATGTTGTGAGAACTTAACTTTCGATATTTAATTTTAAAATGTTTTAATGCTATTATTCTTTACAGTTATAAATTACAAGTCGCTTATACTATTATGGTTTTATTATTAAAAATATATTATTATTCATAATATTTTTAAAGTTGTTTGTTTTTATTATTAATTATCAATTAAAACTTTAATTGTTAGATTCTTTTAACATAAAAAAATTCAGTTAGAACCCTATAATTCTCATGCGACGATTTGTTCCATAAAGTTGTATCAGTAATACATTCGGAGGCAGAAAGCATATTTTTCTTTCTTGTCTTTGGTTTCTTATATTCATTAAGTTTTTTTTTTCTGCTTTTCAGGCTTTACTTTTTTTGTCCTCAAATTTGTTGTTTTCATTTTTCCTATCGAGGCATCATTTGTTTTTTGCATTATGGCTGCTTGTTGCTTTTCTTTTACATTGTTTTCATGCTCTTCTAGTCGCTTCTTGAAAGGTGATGAAGTAAGATTTTCAGCGGACTCTCTGGTGTTTTCTCAAGCAGTAGAACTACATTATTTAATTGTGTTATTTCTTTTGTAATAACACCCTTCAATTTTGCAGCGGCATTTGTTGTGCTCAAAACAACTGGTGACTGTATTAGTGCAACAAGAGGACAAATCAGACAAAACAAGTGGTTGCTGACCGATTTCCAAAGGCTTAGCCTCATTAGTAAGCAAAGCTGCATCATAGGCTTCATCATTAAAAGTAAACTCATTTATTGGATATAAACCAGAGCATCTAAACCCATTGATTGCTTTGTCAATGTTAACAGAAAAGTTATGGACAGTTGCAAAAACACCCATCATGTCAAAAAATGAAGTTCTACGCCTCTGATTGGATAACATCCAACTTCTGTAATGTAGCTAACTTTTATTGATTTAAAAAATGTACGATCTAAAGGTTGCATCTTGAGTGTACTATGAGGTGGAAGAGTTATGAGATGAACACCATTGTCGCAACATAAGTTAATGGCCTCAAGTGTTTTGTAAATATGATGACCATCAAGTAAAATTAATTACTCATTAATTTTAGATGCATTAGTCACAGCTACAAAATGTTTAAACATTTAATGAATATAGATGAATCAGTCCGTACCACTGGAGTCTCCAGTCACCAACTGGAGCTAACTCTAATAATTGAACCTGGGGTGCATCAACGGCCAACCTATCTGTCATTTTCTTACGGTGAAATATAAACAATGGTGGAACATAAGCACCACTGGCACTCATTGCAAACACAACTGTTACAGTACAACTGTCACCTCTTTTTCCACTAGTTATTTTTGAAACTTGTTGTTTCCCTTTTTTGCAATTATTTTTCCTGGCTTATGGACATAAGTGATTCCAGTTTCATCCATATTCCAAAGCTGTTTGTCTGAAAACTTATGTTCCTCAAATAAGGATTTGTATATTGAAAAAAAATTGCATTAGTTTTGGCTTATTGAAGCCAACAGCTCTGCTTACACTGGTGGCTTATGGTGTTTGAATAGAAAGTTGTGCATTGCGAGACATGAATCCTCTCACCCAATCCGATCCGGCCATTTTTGACTTTTAATTGAAAGGATTATCAATGCCCATTTGTGTTGCAAAATCAAATGCTACACGACGCACATCTATTGTTGTCAAGCCAAATAATGCTCTTTCCATAATCTGAACTTGCATAACAATATTTAATTCAAATTCTTTACTTAAAACAGGAGATTTTCCACTCAGAGACAGACCACCAACTACCTTTACTTTTCCGTCACGATGACGTTGTAATATTTTTTAGTTAATACTAAAGTCTGATGCAACATTTGTCAGACTCATGGCTTACTATATAACAGGCCTTGCCAACGCGCGGCTTGCGTAAAAAACTGGAGGCAAGATTAAAAATATTACTTTGCAGTAGTTTACATTTTCAGTTAGGTGATTTTCGCATGAATATAATATTTGTATGATATATCTACTAAAATTAACTTATAAAAAGTAAAAAGATGAATTTATTAGTCTTTTTTTTTTTTAATTTTGTTTATAACTAACATTGTAATATAACTAACGAATAACATTTATAAAAATTTTAAATTAATTTAAATGTATCTAAAACTGATTATGTTTAAACAATTTAGTATACATAGATTTATATTTTGCTATAATTTCATATTAGCATTTACCACAAAATTTATTAATGGGTTTTTTAAGTATTAAAAATAAATTTTTGAGAAAAAAGAGATAAAATCTTTAGAGAATAAAAAGTAAATACAAGCTTTTTAGATATTTTACTAAACACTCTTTTACAGTTTTTGTTAAAAACGTTGCAAAAATTTTACTTTGCGTTGAGTTTTATCAACTTCTGCTTTGGCTCCTTGTGGGAACGAGGTGAATAGAGTCGACAATAATTATTAAATAAAATATTTGTCATTGTTAATCCATGATGTCTTTGCATACCTAATGAATAAAATTCTGATAGCATCATAAGGAGGTTACACAGTGATGACGGACAAGTGTCATTATATACTTCATAAAAAAGAATGTAACAGTAAGTTGCCCATTGACAGACTTTGTCACCAGGAATTGTTAAACCTCCTCGATTTATGTCCTTTATTAAATTTCCATAGGCTTCATAAAAATAAAAGGTGTCATCTGGATTTTCATCTTCACTAATAATGTACCCAGCAAAATAAACTAATGACATTTTAATATCAACAGTTAATGAATCACACAGAGCAGGTAAATTGTCAATAACGTTGCAAATACCCTCGCTTGGTAAAAATTTACATTTTGGACAAGAGTGATCTGAACCTAGATTGGCTAACACATCTGAACTTTTCTCAAACTTTAATAGCAATTTAGTACGATATTTAGTTACTTTTTCAAGAACTTGTTGAACGGAAATAAAATAAGTTCCTCCTGAGCCTTGTCTTAATTTTCCAAAGAGCTTTTCTAATGGATCTGTTGTAAAGTTGCCTAATAATACATACTGATGAGTTGTATCTAAAAGATATTTTTACAACTGAACCAAACCATAACAGGTCCGAGCTAAACAATTAGCAGTGTCTCTTGTTAGTAATTTGACTCTTTTTCCTTTTTCTATTTTTTTCATTTGTATTGCAAAATCACCCAATGCAGAAAGTTTGCTTAAATTGTCATCATTAGCAGAAGCAATAGCAGCTCGATTAGAATCTTTCAAACAAATGTCTGCATATGGACTGTGAACATTAAAAATTTTCCAAAATTCAACGACTTTAGAGATGAAAACAATCGTCCCTTCATTTTCACGCAGGTCTGGATGACTTTTTAATGCTGACAATGTTTCATCGCAAAACACTTGCAGACAAGTGATAACTTTTTGTCTTTCAATTGGATTTGGATAAACAGAAACTTCTGTTAATTTAGACATTTTGACAATGTTTTTCATTTCTAGCTTATACAAATTAATAATATCAACCCACCATGCTGTTTTTTTTTCTCCATCAATATAAAATTCAAGTTCTTGAGTTTTTTCTGTGATCCAGTTATTACGTATACTTTTTAATAAATGAACATAATCAAATAAAAGAAAAATATTATCTTTAGTACACCGTGCTTCTTTTTTTTCAAAAAAGTTATAAAACTTCTGATTGACTCTGTTACCATCACAGACAATAGCAACAACATTGCCCCCATTATTTTTAATTGCATCAAGAATCAGGGTTGTCTGTTCAAAAAGAAACTCAGCATCAAGTTCTCTGACTGGTAATATTTTGTAAAGAAATTTTGGTCCATTAAACAATTTTACAACCAAAAAGCTCAGTACTGTGTTTGCTAAGAGATGAGGTTTGTTAACTGATTTACCAAATACTATGCCACCATGATACTGCAACATTGGTTTAACATAAACCTCATCAAGAAGTAAAATGCATGTTTTTTGTCTATCATCTCTAAGATTGGAGAAAATTTGTCTGATATAAGTGGTATCATCTAAAGATTTACATTTAGATGTAATTCTTCCTAAAGTACGTAAACTTGGAAGTTCAAAATCTTCTCTGATGCGATTGTAGGCTGATCGTGAAAGAGAAAAATACTCAAATGCTCGCACAATTGTTTCAATTGGATACTTTTTTTCCCCAATACATGTTTTATTCATTGACAAAATTTGTTGATATACAACTTCTTTTTTGGGTGTTATTTCACAACAATGTAAAAATCTTAATGCTTCTTGGATATGAGAAAATTTGTTCATAATATAAACTCGGTTAGATGATAAAGTCATAACACTAATTTTAACTCCACAATGAAATGCTTCAAAAGTGAGATCTTTATATATGCAAAGACGAAATCTAGCAATAGCACTTTCCTTTAAAAAGTCTGAAGACTGAATATATAATATATCATTGCATAAATAATTAATAATAGCAAAATTAAATTCATTAGTTTTTACCTTTTCATATAAAACATTAATACTTTCTATTTTTTCTTGTGAATTAAATATTGCTAACTCGTCCTCTTCTTGCCAGCGAACACTATTAGGACTATTTGATGTTTTTCTAAGTGGCATGGGTACAGTCGGAACTAAGCTTGGCTTTATACAATCAAATACTGACGGAGCATCACGAGGTCTCAGCTTTCCATAATCAGTAACAGTTGAATAATTTTTTGGCCAATGTCTTTCACATACTACGGTGTTATTAGTATCAGGAACATTATCTCTTGGTATTATAACAATCCAACGTTTTCGTTTTTCAATGTTTCTTGGAAGTCTAAATGTTTTAACTCTATTCTGAGGATTATAATTGCCATTGCAATTTGTTACACAACATCGACGAACCATTTTTTAAATACTAAATTAAATTCTTTGCTTAATCCTTCACCTCTCAACTAACTTTTTTTTTAAAATTTGGAAGTTAGTTAAAATGATTACGGGTGTTTGGTTATTGTAACTTTTATGAAAATATTAAACTTTTGTATATATATATTCAACTTAAATTAATTTTATTAAAAAAAATTTTAAATGAAAATTATTTTGTTAATTTTATAATAATTATTTATTAATGTTTTATAATTATTATTGTTACAAAAAAAAACCACCCCCGTATTTATTTTGTAAAACTGCTTGTTAGTTTTTCAAATATAAAACTATCAGTTTCTCCAGTTTTTTACGCTAGCCGCTAGCAGTTTTTTACGCTAGCCGCGCGTTGGCAAGGCCTGTTATATAGTAAGCCATGGTCAGACTGCGACCCATTTTCATAGCGTGTAATGCAGACTTTATTCTATCATTTGTTGCTTCTCTCTGTATTTTTCGAACACAATTTCTCACCATTATTTATGTTTAAATATGTTATCTAAAGAAATATAAAAATCTTAAAATTTAGACTTAATTTATATACAAAAACAGATAAACATACAAACGCACATAATTGTGTATTGTTACTTAATACAATCTTATTAATACAATGTTTTAGACACAAATAAAACTTTTTAATAAAGAAGTTAATTAAAAACATACTTAAGAATTATTAAGCTTAATATTGCAATATTGACATAAACAAATAAAGCCCTAATTACTAATATACAAAACACGTAATAATTTTATATATACTTATAAATAATTTTTAATTAAAAAAATTTATAATTTAAGTAGATGTTTCAAGTAGTTTTTCAAGTTATATTTTAGTTATATTTCAAGTATCATTTACTTAAATGTAGTAATAAAACTTTTCTTTACTTAGCAACATCTTATACCTTTAACTAAATATATAAAACTATTTATAAAAAACATTTACAAATACAGTGGGTGCTCATATTATTAGAAACACGACCAAATTTTAAAAACTTTGTGAATAAAGTTCAAAATTAACAAAACATTTTAACAAAATAATTTTTTTTATTTTACAAATAGTATGTATGTACCTTTTACTTTAATCTGGAAGTTTGGCAACATTGCATTTCATCTCATTATGAAGTTATAGGGTTTTTCCCGAATTTTGGCAATTTTGGCAGTTATACCTGTGTAGTTGTCGCGTGAAGTGCTGTTTGTGTATTGCTCACTTTTTAAAGTTTTCAAAGATTTTTTTTATTGTTTTGTTATTGAGTTCTATTTATGTGTCTATTTTTTACAGTTAAACATGATTAAATCAATATTTTTACATATAATTTGACTTCTATAACGGTTTACTAGAATCACGTGTTTTGTTCAATATGGGAAAGGCAAAAGACGTTTCACCCTCAAAAAAAAGAGAAGTTGGAGCATTATTGAATAATACTTTTTATTCTCAAAGGTGTATAGCATCAATGACAAAGGTTTCAGTGGCAACAGTCAACCGAATAAAAAAAAATCTGGACAAAAATGCTGATTATACTCCTCAACGAACAGGACATTGTGGTAGAAAACGGCTAACAACGCCAAGAGACGATAGAAAAATACGAGATATTTGCCTAGAAAATAGGAATAAGCCTAGGCGAATACTAACCACTTTAATACAAGATGCTGGAATACCAGTATCTCCAATGACAGTTCGTCGCCGACTCAAAGAACAAGGATTTAGATGCTGTCGACCTGCTAAAAAGCCTAAGCTCACTCTAGCAATGCAACAAAAACGCCTTGCTTGGGCTAAAAGTCATCGGCATTTGACCGTCGATGACTGGAAAAATGTAAGTACTTCATTTATAATTGTACACATTCCATTTAGAGATTTGCCTACATTAAAATTTTGACTTATAAGTTTTTTTGATGTTGTTTAGGTATGTTTCTCGGATGAATCGACAATCCAGATATTGATGAACAAATCACAGTTTGTGCGTAGACGAGCTGGAGAAAAATTCCACAAAGACTGCATCTTAGAACGTGTAAAGCATCCTCTAAGTATAATGGTATGGTCTGTCATTAGTAGACATGGAACAGGGCGCTTATATACCGTTGAGGGAACTATGCGTCAGGACCAATACATAAAAGTTCTTGACACAAGATTGGTACCACAGTTGAAGGAATGGTTCCCAAAGAACCAAAAATTTACATTTATGCATGATTCTGCCCCATGCCATAAAGCAAAGAAGGTTATAGAGTACCTAAAAGCAAAGTAAATTCCAGTGCTACCATGGCCTGGAAACTCACCAGATTTAAACCCTATTGAAAATCTGTGGGAGATCATGAAAAGGGAAATTGCTTCTGAAATGATCACCAACAAAATACAATTAATTGAAAAGATGATCAAAGTCTGGCACAATAACATAGATATTCAAAATAATTCAATAAAATGCATAGAAAGTATGCCAAGACATATAGAAGCGGTAATAAGTGCCAAGGGAGGGATAACAAAATACTAAAATAAATCACCAATATGTAATCTTTTGCTTGTACAATAGTGGAATTATTTTAAAAAAAATATAAATAAGTATGTTTTTTGTAATAAATATAGACCGCAACACTCAAAAGTTACGAAAAAATAGTCTGCAACCTTTTTATTTCTATAATAAATAACCTTTAACACATAATTTTCAAAAAAAAGACAGTGTTTCTAATGATATGAGCACCCACTGTATGTATAATGCATCTAAACATCTAAACCAACATATAATCAAAGTTGACAACTAAATATTTCAACGCTATTTGGTGACAATCTTGTTGTTCAAAATGGCAGTGATCACGTAAAACCTCAAGGCAAGAAAGTATCTTACCCCACGAAGCAAAGGGCATATTGCCTCATCTTTAGTAAATACAAATTTAATACAAATAAAACTAACTTTATCGCTCGGGTATTAAAATTTTTTTAATTTTATATTATTTTTGGATAAATTCTCTGTAAAACAACAAATTTCTTACCTAAATCGCATGAATATTGACTGTCCAATAAAGATTTACTGAGAAAATCCTATAAAAAGTTATACATCGCATAAAACCTCAACTTATAGCAATATTAAAAACATTTTTTGTTCCGTGATCTTAACTTTATTTAATAAGCACAAAACCACAAAGACTTCTTGCCCCACAGGTTATCTCGTCTCACCCTACCTTATATTCCTGATCCTTTAAGTTGATTAGATAAATGTAGTACTTGTATTTTGTCTTTGTAATGTGGAATTTTAACAACAATCGTTCTAGTTTTATTTTCTTCTTTTTTTCCAACTGTGTGAGCCGTCTCGATATCAACATTCTTAATATTTAATTTGTTTTCAAATAAAATTAAAAAGTTTTTTTTAGCTTCAACCCAGGCTTCTTATTCGTTTTCGAGATGCCCGTCGATACGAAGATTGTTCCTTCTGAGTCTATCTTCTAGCTGTAGTAAATTATTTTTTTCCTCCTCGCCTAAATCGCCTCGTTTTAAATTTTTTTTTCTAACTTGCATACCTTTTTTTCTTGGATATCTTGGATAACTGTTAGGTTTCCTTTGATAAATTTATTTGCCTTTTCTAGGATTCTTACTCTTTCGGTAATGTCTTTAAGTTTAGTGTTTATCTTTTCGTTTTTTTTTAAAGAGTCGCAAATTTGTTTTGATTTATGTATTTCATTAAGTAGCTCATTTATTTTTACGTTAGTTATTTTTAGGTTACCACTAATAAGCTTAAAGATATCTTTCTGCTGTTTTAAAGATATCTGTTTAAAGATATCTTTCTGCTGTTTTAAAGATATCTGTTTAAAGATATCTTTCTGCTGTTTTAAAGATATCTGTTTAAAGATATCTTTCTGCTGTTTTAAAGATATCTGTTTAAAGATATCTTTCTGCTGTTTTAAAGATATCTGTTTAAAGATATCTTTCTGCTGTTTTAAAGATATCTGTTTAAAGATATCTTTCTCTTGAAAAATATCGAAAACAACATTTGTTAATGTTAGTGTTTCATATGTATTCCCCGTTTTGTGAGATTTCTTTAGAACTTTGAGACAAATTCAAAATTAATTTTACTTACATTTTCAGCAAACTCCATTGCTTGATATATGTTTGATATAGGAGCTGGTAATGAGCTTGAGTTTTGCATTTTGAGAAATGTTTCATTTATATATAAAAAAAACATTATCTTTAGTTGATGGAAAATACTATCGAAGAACATCTCCTTATTATAGGAGCAACAAATTGAAAAAATAGAGCTCGTGCTCCACCTGCTCAACCAACGGCCAGACGCTTTGATATTTTTAATATGACCAACCATTGGGTACAATGAAACATACAAAAATAATGAAAAAAATTTTTTACGACCAAAGATTTTACGACGTCCCTCCATTTTTGATCAATCGATGTAGTGTTCAATTCGTTTTAGAACTTATTAGCAAAGTTATGGATAGAGACGAATGCATTTTTATTGTTGACAATTGTATTTGTAAAAATGACATGGATTCGTGGAGATCACTACTAGCTAAGCTTGCTATATCAGGCCGCTACATAAAGCATTCGTTGTGGCTTTTAGCTCAAAGGTATACAAGGATACCTTGAGTTGTCCTCAGCTTATCAGCTAAGCTATTCAATTCAACTTCATTGGTATATTACATTTAAATAAATGGTCGAGCTTCAGAATGATCATAGAAAAAAAATGGTCAAATTATAAGTAATATCAAAGTAAAACAGATAAAATAAAATTCTTTATTCAAAATTTACGCTGCTGTCTTAATACAAATGCACTCTCACGCACATAAGCAAGTCGAGCTGCTATGATTCTAAAAATAATAAATTCACTTTTTTTCGGTGTTCTTATCGTAAGCGTTGTTATTATATTTTTATTATTACATTTATTTTGAGGAAGGCACTTTTTACATATATTAAAAGTTGTATGATAGAAGAAATTATGAGGGAGGAAAAACCCAGTTAAAACAGAAGATAGCTCTGTTAGTTTGTTTAGATTAAAGCTAACAGCTTGTTTTTCAGGAGGAAACAGTTTAAAACTTCTTGGAAGAAGACTAGCCCACCAAGAGCTAAATAATATGACTGCTGATAAAATAATTTCAATATATAGCTAATACACAATCCGAATGGGTAAAAGCATGGGTACATAAGTTTCAAAAACGACAACAATAACCTATACAAAGCTTGTGAAAAAATTTTTCCCAATTGAGAATAAATAAGGTTTATGAGCTATTCTTGAACTTATAAACAATAATGGAAGAAACAATAATACTATTAAAAACAAATACAAACAGGACAAGTTGCTGCTGCTTTACTCTCTGCACTAAGTAAGCAGAAAAAAAAGAATCTTGAAAATGCAAAAAGAAGAAGCAAAGACGAAAGAAAATTTAGCTAAAAAAGAAAGTAAAAGTAAAAGCCCTTCTACTTTTGAATTTAAAAATATTGTTCTCACTTATGCTGCTATAGGAGTAGAATCTATTGTAGTTTTTGTTGCATATTTTATTTATGCAAAAAAAAAAAAAAAGAGTTACCTCCTCTAAAAATAATAAAAACAGAGCTGGCGCCTATTTCAGCTCATCCCAAGCCGAAAAAAAACCCATATTAACCAGTAAAAGATTGCTGGAGTATTTTTAAAGCTCGTCTCATAGTAAGATATATATATGTAAGTCTTGGAGCGTCTCTGGACGATTATTAACTTTGTCGTCTGCTGTTTTTTGCACATTCTGGTCAACTAGTCTTAAAAATGTTACAAACATTTTTTTCGAAATTTATTTTCTGACACATGGGTTCTTAACTTTCTGAAAATATGACAGAGCTAGTCATTACTATAGACTAAACTTCTTTTAAAGAAGCCGGAATTGGAAATCTTTCGTAAATATTTGGCAGCACCGGATATAAACAAACTTCACTTTTTTCGATTATTATTTTATCATTTATTTATTGTACAATTTGCAGCAACATTTTTCTCGAGTTTCAAATACAAGAAAAGCTTTGGAAAAAGAGATCAATGTTCCATCAGGTTTATAAAATTTTAAATGAAGCTGCTCAGTAAGAAATGGTTGTAATGAATGTCAGTTTAAATTTTGAGGTTCCCAAACTTGTTAGTACTCTTTCATTCAATTTCAAAGCGTAAGGTCTCAAATATTCTTCTTGGATTGCCTAGATATGTTGCTGTGTTGCTAGGTAAAATGTCGCACTCAGTAAAACTAAAAGAAATACTTGGAGAGTCTAGGCCGTCTTTCCAAATTATTCGCTTCAGACTAATCTCTGAATAAGTTGATGTCATTGACGGAATTGTTAATGTACATGTTACAGTAGAATTTATAGTCCAATAAACTGTGTGATTTCGACCCATCTTGTATTTATTGAATACCAATGTCTAAATTATTCACTCAAAAAAATCGTATCACCAATTTTGCAATACAGCCTGAAAAGTCAAACGCTGAAATAAACATCACAATATTAGATATCCTAAGAAATGGTTGACCTAACCGTTGTTATTTAAATGGGATGTTACCATACTTCTTCTTCAAAAAAATGTTCTACAGCCTTGCTAGTTCGTGCCGTAACTCGAGCGATGAAATAAATATTTTAAATACTGAAGATATTTTTCAAGCTGTAACACCTAAAGGATTTTATGCAGACACCCAACAATTTTTGGCAATAAATTTTAGATCTGCCAGTAATGGGCATTTATCGGGAAGTGGTCAAAAATAAAAAAACACAGGAGATGGTATCCAAATAAATATTTCCTGATCAGCTGGCACTGGGTCAGTAGACGTTATTATATTCCTTGTCACGTACGCTTTTGCTCAGTTCAAGCAAGGACGATTCCGTAATATTGCTTATTAATTTAATTAAAAAAATTTTATTTGCTCACATATTATTCGTTTTCATTTCTCCATAGAATAGCGGCTTGATAGTATTTAACCATGGAGGAAAATGTTTTTTGATGGGTTAACAAAATGTTTTCTTAGAGAAAGTATCAAAAAAGCTCTAGGAGGGGGGTACAAAAAAATTTAAGTGGGCAAAGTGCGGCCGTGGCGCAGTGGTTAGAGCGCTTGCTTTATAAGCAGGAGATCCAGGTTCGAAACGAGCTCTGGATAAATTTTCGCGTCACGGTAAGGAAGGAGGCGTGAACTTCCTGGTTAAATGCACTTCCGCGGTGTTCTGTGACAAGACCGTAAGGACTTCTTGGGGCACCTTAAAAAAAAAAAAAAAAAAAAAAAAAAAAAAAAAAAAAAAAGTGATCAAGTGACGTCAAACTCCACTTTTATATCTTCTGAGATTTCTGCCGCTAATTTTATAAGATTTTTAAAACTGCTAACTACTCTAACTAAAGTAACACAAATTAAACAAGAGACAGAAAAAATATTCCTATAAAAGTTAAACCCGACACCATCTGTTATGAATAACAAAAAACAAGACATTATTTATTTTAGCAGAAAAATAAAACGTGAATTTAAATTTTAATGAGTAATACATTTTAATTATTTATTTTTTTAAATTTAAATAAGGAACAAAAGTATAAAATCATCATCATTAGCATAAAGTAAATTAATATCGTGAGAGTTAAAAGTTATACCAAGTAACGTTTTTTTTAAATATTGCATACTATAATTCCTGAGGGAATCGAATTGATTAGATCACCTTTTAAATATACTTTGAACAAATAAGTAAATATATACATATATATATATATATATATATATATATATATATATATATATATATATATATATATATATATATATATATATATATATATATATATATATATATATATACATATATATATATATATATATATATATATATATATATATATATATATATATTTATTTATTTATATATATATTTATATATATATATATATATATATATATATATATATATATATATATATATATATATATATATATATATATATATATATATATATATATATATATATATATATATATAATATTGTAATAACAAAATCTTTGCTTCCAAAATTCTTGAAACTTTTTATAAAAAAAGTTTAACCCATAAATTTCATCTCTAAAGTTATAATTAATATTACTTACAATTTATAAAATATAAAATTTTATAGCCATGAACAAAGAAATAAACAAACTTTTTTTTTTACTTATTTGAAAATGCACTGTTCGAATGCTAATAAAAGTTAAGATTTTATATAAACGAACTAAATAGGAGTTCTCTAACTTTTAAAGAAAAACTTTCGTCAATTATATTTTATCAACAGATAAACTTATATATTATTTAATAAATTATTATAATTTATAACATTAAAATTATATAAATCATAAATATTATTGTATTAAAACTAAAATAATAATCAAATAATTAAACAACTCGGTTCTGTTGTTTGCTGTTTTTCGAAAATATTTAAACAGTTTGCGATATTATGTTTTGTTAACATTGTATCCGGATGGTTGATACCTAAAATTTCAGTTTGTATTTTATCAACAGAATAATAAATTTCTAAAGCTTCGTTATATTTTCCCATATTGCTCAAACAGCTTGCGATATTATGTTTTGTTGACATTGTATTCGGATGGTTGATACCTAAAATTTCAGTTTGTATTTTATCAACAGAATAATAAATTTCTAAAGCTTCGTTATATTTTCCCATTTTGTACAAACAGTTTGCGATATTGTATTTTGTTCCCATTGTATCCGGATGGTTGATACCTAAAATTTCAGTTGGTATTTTATCAACAGAATAATAAATTTCTAAAGCTTCGTTATATTTTCCCATATTGCTCAAACAGCTTGCGATATTACGTTTTGTTCCCATTGTATCCGGATGGTTGATACCTAACATTTCAGTTCGTATTTTATTAACAGAATAATAAATTTCTAAAGCTTCGTTATATTTTCCCATTTTGTACAAACAGTTTGCGATATTGTATTTTGTTCCCATTGTATCCGGATGGTTGATACCTAAAATTTCAGTTTGCATTTTATCAACAGAATAATAAATTTCTAAAGCTTCGTTATATTTTCCCATATTGCTCAAACAGCTTGCGATATTACGTTTTGTTCCCATTGTATCCGGATGGTTGATACCTAACATTTCAGTTCGTATTTTATTAACAGAATAATAAATTTCTAAAGCTTCGTTATATTTTCCCATTTTGTACAAACAGTTTGCGATATTGTATTTTGTTCCCATTGTATCCGGATGGTTGATACCTAAAATTTCAGTTTGCATTTTATCCACAGAATAATAAATTTCTAAAGCTTCGTTATATTTTCCCATTTCGCTCAAACAGCTTGCGATATTATTTTTTGTTGACATAGTATCCGGATGGTTGATACCTAAAATTTCAGTTTGTATTTTATCAACAGAATAATAAATTTCTAAAGCTTCGTTATATTTTCCCATATTGCTCAAACAGCTTGCGATATTACGTTTTGTTCCCATTGTATCCGGATGGTTGATACCTAAAATTTCAGTTTGTATTTTATTAGCAGAATAATAAATTTCTAAAGCTTCGTTATATTTTCCCATTTTGTACAAACAGTTTGCAATATTGTTTTTTGTTAACATTGTAGACGGATGGTTGATACCTAAAATTTCAGTTTGTATTTTATCAACAGAATAATTAATTTCTAAAGCTTAGTTATATTTTCCCATATTGATCAAACAGTTTGCGATATTATTTTTTGATGACATTGAAGACGGATGGTTGATACCTAAAATTTCAGTTTGTATTTTATCAACAGAATAATAAATTTCTAAAGCTTCGTTATATTTTCCCATATTGCTCAAACAGCTTGCGATATTATGTTTTGTTGACATTGTATTCGGATGGTTGATACCTAAAATTTCAGTTTGTATTTTATCAACAGAATAATAAATTTCTAAAGCTTCGTTATATTTTCCCATTTTGTACAAACAGTTTGCGATATTGTATTTTGTTCCCATTGTTTCCGGATGGTTGATACCTAAAATTTCAGTTTGTATTTTATCAACAGAATAATAAATTTCTACAGCTTCGTTATATTTTCCCATATTGCTCAAACAGCTTGCGATATTACGTTTTGTTCCCATTGTATCCGGATGGTTGATACCTAACATTTCAGTTCGTATTGTATTAACAGAATAATAAATTTCTAAAGCTTCGTTATATTTTCCCATTTTGTACAAACAGTTTGCGATATTGTATTTTGTTCCCATTGTATCCGGATGGTTGATACCTAAAATTTCAGTTTGTATTTTATCAACAGAATAATAAATTTCTAAAGCTTCGTTATATTTTCCCATTTCGCTCAAACAGCTTGCGATATTATTTTTTGTTGACATAGTATCCGGATGGTTGATACCTAAAATTTCAGTTTGTATTTTATCAACAGAATAATAAATTTCTAAAGCTTCGTTATATTTTCCCATATTGCTCAAACAGCTTGCGATATTACGTTTTGTTCCCATTGTATCCGGATGGTTGATACCTAAAATTTCAGTTTGTATTTTATTAGCAGAATAATAAATTTCTAAAGCTTCGTTATATTTTCCCATTTTGTACAAACAGTTTGCAATATTGTTTTTTGTTAACATTGTAGACGGATGGTTGATACCTAAAATTTCAGTTTGTATTTTATCAACAGAATAATTAATTTCTAAAGCTTCGTTATATTTTCCCATATTGATCAAACAGTTTGCGATATTGTATTTTGTTCCCATTGTATCCGGATGGTTGATACCTAAAATTTCAGTTTGTATTTTATCAACAGAATAATTAATTTCTAAAGCTTCGTTATATTTTCCCATATTGCTCAAACAGCTTGCGATATTATGTTTTGTTGACATTGTATTCGGATGGTTGATACCTAAAATTTCAGTTTGTATTTTATCAACAGAATAATAAATTTCTAAAGCTTCGTTATATTTTCCCATTTTGTTCAAACAGTTTGCGATATTATGTTTTGTTAACATGGTAGACGGATGGTTGATACCTAAAATTTCAGTTTCTATTTTATCAACAGAGTAATATATTTCTAAAGCTTCGTTATATTTTCCCATATCGTTCAAACAGATTGCGATACTATGTTTTGTTAACATTGTATCCGGATGGTTGATACCTAAAAGTTCAGTTTGTATTTTATCAACAGAATAATAAATTTCTAAAGCTTCGTCATATTTTCCCATATTGTTCAAACAGTTTGCGATATTATGTTTTGTTAACATTGTAGACGGATGGTTGATACCTAAAAGTTCAGTTTGTATTTTATCAACAGAATAATTAATTTCTAAAGCTTCGTTGTATTTTCCCATATCGCTCAAACAGCTTGCGATATTATTTTTTGTTGACATAGTATCCGGATGGTTGATACCTAAAATTTCAGTTTGTATTTTATCAACAGAATAATAAATTTCTAAAGCTTCGTTATATTTTCCCATTTTGTTCAAAAAGATTGCGATATTAAATTTTGTTTCAAACGTGAATACATTATTTTCACCATAAGCCTTTGTATTAAAATTTTGAATAACTTTTAATATTTCGATTGCTTCTTCAAATAAACCTTTACATACTAATAATTTTGTAATAGAAGTTGTCATATTATGGAAGGTTTTCGAAAATTTTATTTCGTTAGTACGAAACAAATAGATAAAATGAAAAACAAAATGATTTCCGTAATCCACGTGATCTTTTACTTCATTCAATTCAACTTTAAAATAATTTTCGATTAACTCAAGATATGAATTTGTTGTTGAATTTCTCTTTTGAAAATATTTACATGTCAACTGTGTAAGTTCGTGTATTGAATATTTTTTATCATCAAAACAGTTTAGTAAAGAATAACTCATTAGTAATCCAATGGTTTTATCTATTAAAAATTCATCGTTTACTTCCAAGTGATTTGAGATTTGGATTATTAATTGTTGACTGATGTTTTGACCGTCGCAATGAGATAAACAGTTTAGTAATTTAAATAGGAAAGGTTGTGTTTTTTCTAATTTTATTAAAACTAAGTTAATTGCTTTTATTGTAGACTTTGATTCTTCTTCGGTTGGAAAGTCATTATTGTCTAATATTTCTGATGGTTTTGATCTATATCGATCTATATATTTTTCTATCGAAATTTTATGTATATTTATATATTTTATTGCCTGAGTAATTGCAAACGGATGATAACCAAGTTCTTTAATTAAGTTTCTTATGTTTTCATCTGTGTTTTCTTTAATATCATTTTTAACACAAGTAAATGCTTCTTCAAAAGAAAAAACATCAACTAGCATTTTATTTACATTATTCGACCACGTTCTCCATTGGGAGGTAATCAACGTAAATGAATTCGGTTTTTTTGAAATGTACATGGATAAATTTTTAACACTTTCATCGTCGACATTGTCAAAAATATACAAAGTCTTCTCATTTTTATAATAGTTGTGAATTTTTTCAACAACTACTTTTATATTAAAATATTCACCTTTCGAATCATGAACTTCAAATCCTAATATTTGACATTGGTTTCTCATTGAAGTTTGTAACATTCCATAAGCTGCATCAATCCAAACAAAGTTGTTATAGAAGTTATAAAACACTTCACAATATTTTCTGGCAATATGTGTCTTTCCGACGCCCGACATTCCAAATAATACTAAAGTTGACTTATTTGCATCTTGTAAAAAACATTGATGAATTTCACGAAGTAGTTTTTCGCGTGAAAATAAATTTTTTGAAAAAGGTTGAACACCTAAAAATATACGCACGATTAGATCTATTATAAATACTTATTATCTCAATTAAAATACGTTTAATATCGTTTATTTACTAAAATGTTTCAATTTTTTACTAAATTCTTCTAATTTTTCAAATACAATGCGTTATTATTAGCGTAATACGTCGAACTCAAAAAAGTGTTTAAAAATATAAAATCATAATAGTTTAAAAAAAAAAAATTGAAAAAGTTTTATGTTACACTATAAGAATTTTAAAAATTTAAAAAAGTTTTCGTAAACAAAACTCAATGTACTTTGTAAACTTAACATTTTGAAAAAACGTCAAGCAATTATTGTTACTCAAGAGAATACACGTAAAAATACAATTTAATTTGCACTAAATTTAAATTTCTGAGTTTTAAACTGAGTTTTTAAGTTTAAATTTCGTCTCATGAGAAAAATATTTTTTATAGCATGTGTTTTACCAAACCTTAGTGCAAATGTTTAAATTTTTTAAAAATTATCCTTTTTTTAATATATATACATATATATATATATATATATATATATATATATATATATATATATATATATATATATATATATATATCATATATATATATATATATATATATGTATATATATATATATATATATATATATATGCATATATATATATATATACATATATATATATATATATATATATATATATATATATATATATATATATATATATATATATATATATGTATATACATATATATGTATAAAAAATATATATATAAAATATATATATATATATATATATATATACATATATATGTATAAAATATATATATATAAAATATATGTATATATATATATATATATATATATATATATATATATGTACATATATTTTTTATTCTATTTTTTTTGGTTACGAATTCTAAATGTTGGCCAATTTATTTAATTAATAAACATAATATATATGCAGTTTACTCTCGTTATGAGTTTAACTTCAAAAGTTTTAGTAAATATTCTATGAAACTTCAGCTAATGTACTGAAAAATTATTTCTAGGTACACCTTCAGACCATTGTATACTTTTGTACTATGTATCATTGTATACTATTATACTCTTGGAAATTGAAGTGCAGATAACTGATGCACTAGAATTGCCCATTGTTTTTACTCTGAGGCTCTAAATAAGAAAATTTGCAAACCTAGATATATAGCCTACATATCTAAATGAAATGTTAAGATGTACTAGTACGTTTTTCCTATAATTATAAGTGATCATGTACCCAGAAAACGTTCTCCGTTATTTCGACGTTACAGTTAGGTCAATTTTTTGAAGTTTTTTTTTTTTCTTCTTAAGTTCTTCATATTGTCCACGAAGAGATTATTTAATTAACCTGAAAGAGAAACACTTAGAAACACCGAGAAAGGGAATAATTTATTAACTTGATTTAAACCTCATTTGCAAGTTGATAAATGCCTTAATATTATTGCTTATTTTAAGACTAATTTTCCCCCTGTTCTCAACATTAAAATTAGGTCATTATATTTGTATTACTTCGTAGACGTAGTTTTAATATGTTTTGAACATTTTGCTAATGTTATATTATTTTTCAACAAGATAATAATTTTGTAAACTTTTAACTTTGTAAAAAATTACTAGATCAACGTTTAGAAGTAAGACAATAAATATTGTTTGCAGGGTGGAATTAAAGTGTAGCAAGTGTAACATTTGGTTGAGTAAACTCATTTCAATTTACTATTATTATTGTTATTATTATTATCATTATTATTATTATTATTATTATTATTATTATTATTATTATTTTACATATAATTTTTATGCAAAGTAGAAGAGTAATTTAAATAAGAAACTGGTTTAAGTCAAGCCGGGGTGTTTTAAAAATGCAGCTAGGTTGACTATGTTACTGGATTATTTGAGTGAAGTATTTTATTTTTTGAAAAGATAAAATTCTTCACATAGAATGTAATATGCTCTACTTAAAAACCCAAGTTTGGGTTTGCCTCATTAGAGCAAAAGTTATTTTACGAATGTCACAATCTTCTAAGCTTATTTTTTAAAGATATTTCTTAGGCGTATTTTGAAACTTTCAAAGCGTAACTTAAGTTTGACTGGAAGATAAAAAAAAAATGGAAAATCATGTATAGAAATTATAGCAAAAGGCCTTTTACCATGTTAATAAAAATATTGTAAAAGGCCTGGTAAAAAAAAAATGTAAACTTAACCTGGAAAAACTTTGAACATTATCTATTTAGATCTATTATTTTAGTCTTTTAATTAATGAGTTTTCAAAGTCATCATGTGACATCATGTGACATCATGTGACATCATGCGAGAACCTGTAGCAGGAGTTGCAAAAGAAAAAATATGTTTTCTAGAATATTTAATCTTGTTTTACATACCTTTTTTAATGAATACAATGAATGGAATGTTCCATCAATCATTATAAGAAGAAAAAAGGACAATCTTTTAATCAAGAAATGGCCTGTCAGATAAAAACTTTGTTAAATTTTTTTGACAATTTCAAACCCAGTGGATGAGGATGCGTTTTTAACTTTAAGTAATGCTAATTAATTTGCTCGGTTTACAAAACTTTTTATTTTATAAACAAACATCAGGGTTTAAAATACCTTAAATTATTATAAATCTTTTTTTTTATGCGAAGGTGCAAAAGACTGGCTCAGTTTTTATTTGACCTTCGTAAAAAATGACGTATATATATATATATATATATATATATATATATATATATATATATATATATATATATATATATATATATATATATATATATATACATTTATATATATTGTGTATATATATTTCTGATTAGTCTTTGTTGATAAAATACAGTGTTAAGCATGACATTTCTGCAAAGAAAAGATTTTCTCAAGTGATATTTATTCGGTGCTTGAGATTGGTCAAAAGAGTATTTTACCTCCAAAACAATTAAAGATCAAAATGAAGATATTATTATTTATAAGCCTGGGAGAAAAATCTTTGATGTTAGCATCCCAGGAAAAAAAGTTCTATAGAATTTCTATAAACTTTTTGAACATATGGTCTATAGAAATTCTATAGAATTCTATAAAATTTCTATAGAATGTCTATTAATTTCTATAGAAAATGCAATAAAACTTTATTTTCTATAAAATAAAAAGTAGAAAAAAAGTTCTATTGCAATTTTTATAGAAATTAAAAGAGGTTCTGTAGAAATTATATAGAATTCTGTAGAATTTCTATAGACCATATGTTCCAAAAGTTTGTTAAAATTCTATAAAACTTTTTTTTCCTGGGATATGTGCGACAGTGGCATTTAAAGAAATCGGCAAAAGTCTAACCAGCATGAAAACATTTTGTAGCGTTATGAAAATGCCACCACTAATGAGTTTAACTTCATGCAATAGTATTACAGCTAATTTGCAAGTGTCATATGTAAAAGCTGCCCAGAGTTCAATGTTAATAGCATCACAAGAATGCATAGAAAACAATTTTCAAATTGACTCGCCCATGTTCGTGAAAGACTTGACAGTAGGAATGTAACTTTCAGTGTAGACGGTACATGGCAGAAATGAGGATAATTATCCTTGAATGATGTGGTGACTGTTGTTTCTAACCGTAAATGTGTTGATACCCAAACACTGTTCAAAAACTATATAGGATGCAAGTTCTGAGAGTCAAAAATAAAAATCTCACGCCTATAATAATTGGCATGCTTTACATAGCTTTAACATTATCTTTAAAGAAAGTGCTGGAGCAATGGAATCAGCTGGTGCACTTACAATGTTTAAACGTTCTGTCAGAATAAACAGGTTACGATAAACAAAATACTAAGGTGATAGTGATAGTAAATCATTTAAAAATTTATTTAATTCAGATTCTTATCCTGGATATAAAGTTGTAAAGAGTGAGTGCGTTGGACATGTTTAAAAAAGTGGTTGGGTCACAATTGAGAGCGATGAAAGTGTTAATTGAGAGCAATAAAATGGAAAACTATTAAGTAATGATAAGCAACTAACTGACAAGGGAAGAATGACTGATAAAGGGATTAACACGCTTCAGAATTATTATAGCATGGCTATTTGTCAAAATAAAGTTGATATATATATGGCGTTAAAAAGAATGTTGCTTACTCATACATCATTGTTCAGCAAACGATGATCTTGAAGACGGTCATAAATTTTGTTCTCGTACCATTGAATCTTGGTGCAAGTACCAATTGGATAAATTAAACAATGCTTCTAAATACAAAGACATTTTATTTTAACCAAAGTCTATAAGTAATTTGATTGAACCAATATTTTTTTCTTCTCGGAAAGATCTTGGCTCAGACTCAAAATGTTACCGGGTTTTGCATTTATTTTAAATAAAAATGACATCCATTTAAAACAACCATTACATTCATTTAAAACATTGTGACAATCAATTATAACAATCGTGATTTCCAATTAAAACATTTAATGCACGCGCAATCTAAACATACTATATTATTCAAAAAAAAGAGTTTTTATTTATATATTTATTTATTAAATATCATATAAATTTTTTTTTTTATTGTTATTGTAATAATCTATTTTATTCTAATAGAATTTATTTTAATTTAAAATGGATGCCATTTTTGTTTTACTTTTTTCCATTTAATATTTTTTTGCTCGTATATTTGCTGTACACCATTGCCCTATTCTTATTTTATAGAATACACATCTCTCAACATCAAGCCTCTAGGTGTATTTTCTAAGTAAGGCGTACACACATACCGGGTTTTGCATCCATTTAAAGCAAATATGACATCCATTTAAAATTAAAATAAATTCTATTAAATTAAAGTAAATTAATATGATGTTAATCAAATATAAATTTATATTATACTAATAAATAAATATGTACACAAAAACTTTTTTTTGAATAATAAAGAATGTTGAGGTTGCGCATGCGTTAAATGTTTTGATTAAAAATCACGATTGTTTTAATTGATTGTTATGATGTTTTAAAATAATGTCATGGTTGTTGTAAATGATTGTCATGGTTGTTTTATATGGATGCGAAACCCGGTAATGAAACGTTGAACATTATTATTTTGGTCTAAATATAATTGACACTGTTGTAGCATTAACAGTATTGTTATTAAACGATGGATCAAGTGGTATTTTGGAAGTTTTTAAAAACTTAATTATTGATTCTCATATAGTTCAATTACAAAGTTTAACTCAAAAAGACAAAATGCGTATTAATCAAGTAAATAAAAAGCCAAGCGATTCAGGAAAAAGACAAAGAAAAAAGTAAAGAGCCAACAGAAAAATTTATGAAAAAAGAGAGTTTTGAATAATTTTTATATACTATTTATATGACATTTTTTTTTATTTACTGCTTTTACAAATTGTCTTATTTTTTCTCTGTTGAAGGTTGTGAATTATGTATTCTACCAATTGTTTTAAAATTGTGCACAACTGCTCCTAAGTAATTATTGTTTAAGTTCTGAAATTTAAAAGAAATTTTAACTTTTATTACTATTTTTAAAGTTTGCCCCCTTATTTACAATTGGTTAAAAATCAAAAATGTCTCAAAGCATTATGGATAAAATACTTATGGTATATCTTTTTAAATGCCTGAACGTGCTACCTAATTTTAGCATTACGAGTAACATCTTTGAGTTTTTAGATATTCTTCGTTTAAAAGTTATTCTTGATAGTAATTACCCTCTATTTTTCCCAAAAAGGACTAATTATGAAAATAATTTTTTTTAATATATATATATATAAACAAAAGATTTTTTTTTGTTTTTCTTTTTGAATACAGAAAAATATAACTTTAAATCATATTACTAATTTTTTTTTTTAATGTACCACCTTAAATAAATGTCATATTAATTTTGTATATTTATAAAATACTTTTTTCCATTAAAACAAATATTATGAAATAAATTTTTGTTTTGTTGCTTGTTTACAAAAACAAACAAGGCTTCTGAATGAAGATAATGACGATCTTATCATCAGAACATTTTATAAGTTTAAAACTTTTTGACATGTTCCTTAATTTTTCAAGACATAAAAAGAACTTTCGCGCTATAAAAAATTTTATATATATATATGATTTATATATATATATATATATATATATATATATATATATATATATATATATATAATTTTATCTATAAACTAAATATATAAATCTAAAGAAGATCCCAAATGTAATAAAAATACATATGTAATAAACTTATATGTAATAAAATAAGTCAGATCTTATTATCGGAATCAATAAAAGAGCAAACATTACTTAAATGTAATATATATATATATATATATATATATATATATATATATATATATATATATATATATATATATATATATATATATATATATATATATATATATATAAAGTAAATATATCTCTTTATAGTAAGAAATACAATAAAAGTATTGCAATAAAAAAGACAAATACGTGTTTATTACAAAAAGTATTTATATATATGGTCATTATATATATGGTCATTATATATATGGTCATTATATATATGGTCATTATACATATGGTCATTATATATATGGTCATTATATATATTATTTATATATATGGTCATTATATTATGGTCAAAATCTCATTGTTATTTATTTATTTATAAACATTTTTATTTTACGTAATGAAATTTTACACAGGTTTTCATATAATAAAAGTATAAGAAAAAACGAAATTTATTTGCTTTAAACCAGAGATTAAAATTTTTGAGTTTGAAGTTCTTAGTTTTAAACAGAGTATTTTGATTGGAGTGATTGAAAAACAAGTTAGTATCCAGAGCCGGCAAATTTGGATCTATTGTTCGCAGTTTGCAAATGTCAGCTACCGAGGACTTCTTTTTCCTTTTTTTTTAGGTCTTAGTCAGGAAAAAAGTTTTTTTCGGGCTTGGTTGGCAAAAAACAGATACGTCACCCCCTTTACCTTTAAAATCTGTTAGTATTGTCAGTATACATTATAGAATATATTTTAGGGGAAGATAGGAGAATGTGTTATAAGATAAAAATCTTAAGAAAACTATATTTATTATTATTATATATTTCGTCATTTTACACACTTCACAATGTTATCTATAAATTTAAACAAATGTATATAATTACAAGCTGACTGAGGCAAGTAGAAGTCAAAGTGTCTTATCATCAAGCCCCTTGGTGAAATACAGAAAAATACAATAAAATTTTACATTTTCCAATATTATATAAAAGAGTGAAATTAATAAGTTTGAAAAAAATAAAAATTTAAAGGTTTAAAAAGAATTTTGTATTAGTATTAGTATTAGTATTAAGAATTGCTGTAACTGGTGTGAGCCAGTGAGTGTGGTATTAACACACTATGACAGTCCATTTGCTTGATTGCTGCTCATCCAGCAATCAAGACCTGCTTTAAAACTGTTATCTGATTTTGTTTTAACCAACTCGCTTGGCAAGCTATTCCACAAATTAGCCGATCTATTAAATAAAAAGTTTTCACGACAGGCTTGCTTAGTGATTTCTTTGACATATTTAAAGCTGTGACCTCTTGTTTGAGTTTGTTGAATACTAATTTTTTTGATTGTTTCCAAATCGTTAAAACCGTCGAAGAATTTAAAAAGTTGAATCATATCTCCTCGTTGCCTCCTTTTTGTCATCGTAGTCAAGTCAAGAGCTTTTAGACGATATTCATAGTTGATTATTTAAAGTGATGGTATTAATTGAATTGCACGATGTTGGACTCTTTCTAATAACTCAATTTCTAATTTTTCCCTTTTTAATTTCACCCTTTCGAATAGGTGACCAAACTTGTACTGCAAACTCTAACAGTTTTTTAAACAGTTTTTTTGTTTTTTAACAATTTAAAGTTAAAAAAAAAGAAAAAAAAAAAAATTGAAAAAATTGAATAAATTGAAAAAAATTATTAAAAATAACATATAGAAAATTACAAATCAGTACATATTCGAATACAATATTAAAAAAAAAATTACAAATCGGTAGATACGCGTAAACACATTCAATACAATATTAAAAATAAATAAAATAAATTAAAAATAAAAAATTATTTAAATTTTTAAAAAAAAAAGGTTTATATACAAAATTGTTATTTTTAAGTATATATTTAACTAAACGTGTTTAGATAAAAATGTGTAAAGTCCAATTATTTTTCCAAATGTATACAAAGCATAAAACATTATAAACATTAGGTTCGTAATTATTAAGTATTTTTGTCTCCATAAGTAATGGTTTGGAATAAGTAAAAACGATCTGCGAAATTAATGAAGCGGATTGTTTCAATAATTTTGACAACATTTATGAAACTACATCTGGGTTTTTCAGATGTAGTTTTATCTTTTAAATTATCAAAATGTAATAACATCTGTGCAACTACGTCTGCAGATTTTAAAATGAATTTATTTTTAAGATGAATTCACTAATAATGCATTATTTTAACCAGTTAGGGGAAAGGCACCTATAATGGCATAGCGCCCATAATGGCATACCGGTCATATTTCCATTAAAATTGGTTTTGGTAAAAAAATGATTAGACCTACATGACTATACTGACTTTACATTAGTTTTAGTGAAAAAACGTCCCTTGTGCACAAGTATTGTTTTTATAATCAACAAAAATCGATTTTGGGGTGTGCTGTTGTAGTTTTATTTCCTTCATATATTTAAGATTGTGATTTTACTATTAACAGTGCAGAAATGAAATTTTCATTCATTTCATATTCAAGTTTTGTGCATTTAGTGGAATAGTTGCTTTAATTTTATCTTTTGAACAAAGCAGACATAGCTTGTTTTAATAAAAATGATGACTTTTACCCATGATGGCATACTGACGAGTTGGGGGTGTTGAAATATTGACGAGTTAGGAAAACCTTTTTTTTTTATAAGAAAAACTTATTGTTAAGTGAAGTTAAATGAAAGCGATGGTCCAAAATTTTTTTTTGGTCCAAAAAATACCTAAAACGCAATATATCCTATGCGCATGCGCAAAATTTTACAATGCTGGTGTGTAGCATGAAATGGTAAATTAGGATGGTTTGGAGTAATTTCTGGCTTTTCTGAGGAAAGACTCTAAGGTTAAATGAAATCATTAAGTTACCCTCGTTCCTAACTAGCCCCATCCTCCCCTATGCCATCATAGGAGCAGTGGTTGCCTTTGATGGCATACTTGTGCTTTTTTTTACAATAAGAATAACTTATAAAAAAAATAAAACTGATGAAAACTCCCAGGGTAATTATTGTTCTAGATGTAACAAGGAATGTATCCATATCAAAACTTTTATTATTGGTCTTCAGGATACTGAATAATGAAGCTTCAAAGTTAAGTATGCCATCATAGGCGCCTTTCCCCTATATAAAGTATTCTTTTCAGATTCAACTACATCTGGAAAAAAAAATTAACTAATAATGCATTATTTTAACCAGATGTTACTACATATAGAAATTTTTTAAAATTTTTATATGTAGTAACATCTGGTTAAATGAAATCATTAAGTTACCCTCGTTCCTAACTAGCCCCATCCTCCCCTATGCCATCATAGGAGCAGTGGTTGCCTTTGATGGCATACTTGTGCTTTTTTTTACAATAAGAATAACTTATAAAAAAAATAAAACTTTAAAATCTGGTTAACTACGTCGAGAGAAAATTTTTTCAGATGTTATTGGACTTAGTTAATTCTTTTTTAAAGATGTTGTTTGGGGTCGTTGAATTTTCAGATGATAGTGGACAGGTGTTATTAGAGTAAAAGAAAAATACAGATGATCTTGTAAAAAAGTGTACAGTTGATCTTGCACTACTCCACAGATGTTTTTGGACAGATGCAGTTATATTTTACACAAAATATTTATTGATAAATCTCAAATAAAAAGTCGCTTTGCTACAAACTTTTTGTAGCAAAGCGACTTTTTATTTGAGTGGTTTTCGACGAGAGCATTACATGAAAACTACATATTGACTATATTTGCTCAAAATATCTAAAAGTAACAAAGACTTATGTAAGTTCATCTAATTATATATAAATTATGTATATTTGACAAAATTTATGTATTTTTAACGTTTTGTCAATATTTTATTTTTTGTTTATAAACACGGACAATATGTAAACGGGGCTTGGTGATAAAACAGTCAATGTCTTCTTCTTGCTCTGGCCAATATTTTTAAATGTAATATGTCTTGATTGTAAATATATAAAACAGTAAAAAAAAATATGTATATATAAGAAAAAAAAATTATATAATGTGTTAATTAAATATTAAATTTAAATATATATAAATTATATATTGAATTAAACATAAATTTACTCTAGTTAAAGTTAATTAAAATGTTTCACGTAAAAAAAATTTCCACCTAAAATATAGTAGGTAAACAGTAGCGCGCCTATTAGAGTTCTTAAAATCTAAATTTGACTAGAAATGATCTTCCCAACTTCAAAATACCGCTAATTTGATTTATATGTCCACATAAACTTTTGTATAAATATTATTGCTAACTTTTTGCATGTTTTATAACATTTTATTCGTGTCTGATCTACACGAATATGCCGAAGATACTTCTTCTGATCATTTCAACAAAGAAGTCCAAATCAGACTTCAACCTTTATAAAATATTTTCACGTATTATGTAAAAGCGTTTAATACATTTATTAAAAAGAAGTAAAAAACTTTCCTTTTCTTTTTTTTCACTATTTTTTATGCCAAAAATTTGTTGAGATGTAAATGTTTTTTTTTTATTATGTCATTCACAGTTTTATGTTCATCATTTGTATCTTTTTTATTAATAACTACTTTTTTAGTCACTTCAATTTCATCAAAGTCGTTATAACAATTAAAAATCGTTGAAAACAATTTTTAGTTAGTAAATTTAAACAACAGCTGTGCTAAAATGAAGTATTCAGTACTGATCAACATGAAACGTATAGTTTCATGTTGATCAGTACTGAATACTTTATTTTAGAAATGATTATTTCACGAGCATTAACGATGCCGGCAACAACTCATAATACTACTACTGATAAATGAAAGCATCATTGAAACATAGTATTAAAAAAATTACCCATAAAACAGCTGTTTTTATGACAATCTTCTTAATTTAATTTAATATAGTTTTGAAACGCAGTTGTGCTAAAAAATGATATAAACTATTAATAAATGTTATATAATTAGTTCGAAAAAACTTAACAACAATAAAAACTATACAAAATCTAAATATTAGATAATATTAACTCACACAAAATAAAAACAAACTTCTTTTTTAATCTTCACAAACAATTAGGCATGTATACAAAAAAAAGTTAAAACTATACTTATAAACATATACATTTTTAACATTTGAGTTTATTTGAAATAAACGTTTTCAACTTTGATAAATAAAATTACATGAAGTATTTAATATCTGAAGGCAAAGCCTTGTTTATTTAGATGTTTTTATTTGTCGAAAACACAATGTATGTTTGATTTTCCATAAAACAATGATGAACTATTTTACCATTAAAGGTGAAAAATTCATGATGCGAAATTTGACACTTCAGTTAAAAGTTATGTTAATCAGATTGTTAATAATCACGTGTGAATGATATACTATGTTAAGTTTTAGAGTTGGTTATTGACTTTATGTAATGGGTTATCAACAGAGGCGATTTTACGAATAAAAAGAGGGAGAGGGGGGGTGAATCCTCAAAAAGTACCGACTGGCTTCTTAAAAAAAAAAAAAGGTAAAATCCAAAAAATTTTTACGCAGTAATTAGCGGCTTTCACATAATTAAAACGCTATTTAATTTTATTTCAATTTTTTGTGTTGTTCAATTATAATTATTACACATGTAATGTGTAATAATAATAATTTCGTTACAAATACGTTAGTGAAACACTAATTGTTTGCTATTGTGCGATTTTGTTGCACAGTAATCATTGAACAATAATTGATTAAATCAATTATTGTTCAATGATTATTATTTAATATATTCATTGATCATTATTAACATGTATTAAGTAATTATAAAGCAAAGATTTGGGAATAAAATCAAATTTTGTTTTTATTTCCGAAACCATTGCTTTATAATTACTTAATATATAATCAACCAAGATTAGAAGAAAAACAGTCAACTTGGAAGATCGCAATCGCGGAAACAGTTGACGATGATATTGTAAAAAAAACTAAAAACTCTTGTTAAAGAGTTTAATAAGTAGAGGCGCAGTTACATCATTGAGATGACATCGTTGTGTCGTTAAAAATTGCTAAATTGACTTTTGAATGAAAATGTGAAATATGCGCAGAACGTAAATGTAAAAAAGAAGAAATTAGACGTAATTGTGCATAATCTTTTCAGTTATTTTTTTCCAAACGTAAAGTTTCGATCGAACTTGTAAATCGTTTAAAAACTCCTGGAACAACTGATGGTTTCTGTCCAAAGAATGTCCAAAGATGCACGAGTTTGCGTCAATCATTTTAAAGATAAACCTTGGATACATAAAGTTTCTCTTTTGCGCCTCAGCTCTCGACCTCAAAATAGAAATAGTACAATAAATATTGACTCCACACAGCCTTTACTTAAAAGATATCAACCAAACGTTAACTCCACTACATACTGTAATACCATGGTTGATCAAAATCAAGACTTTGCTGTTAAACAGTCATGCTCTAGTTCCTCGTTAATTATTGTCAACTTCAGTTCAAAAAACATTGACTTTATGATTGAACCAGTAGTAGAAAAAGTAATAGATAATAATGAAAATTCTACTTTCTAATCTTAATGAGTTTTCTCAAGCTCAAGAGTCAATATTTTTCAAAAACTTAAAATAAGCTATTGAAAAATTAAATTGTAAAGCCCACAAACAGTAATTAACAATTGACAAGAAGTGTAGCTTTTATACAAACTTTTCTTACGTGATTGTTTTTGGCATTCTCTATTTAACTACAAAACTGAAATCTAAAAAAACCGAAACAGAAAGACACCAAAAAAACGTTGTTGACGCAGAAAATTACGTTTACAAGATGAATTTCCACTTATTCTGGTGTAATTATTTCTTGGACTTTTAAGCAATGACCTAGTTGATAGATTTTATGTTTCTCTTGGTACCGTTTCAAATAGATTTAAATCGTGGATTAGAAGCATATCACAATATTTTAAATCATTTGCTTACTTTCCAGACAAATAAAAGGTTTGCTTAAACCACACTGATTGTTTTAAAAATAGTCAGTTAGATATATTTGACTGCTGCGATATTTTTTATAGAAACTTATAGAAACTAGATTTATAGAAACACAAAAAGATATAGAACAGCAAAGTGGTCTGAGTACAAGCATCACAATACAATGAAGTTCCTTGATCAAGTTCTTTCATAAATTTTGTTTCAGAGGCATATACTGGAAGAATGAGGCAATGTTATATATAGCAATAACATTGGATTGTGGCTGCTATACTAAATTTCCTCCTTATTCATAAATAATGGCTGATAAAGGCTTAAATAGTACTCGTAAGTGTGCTGTCTATAGAATTATTTTTATTTACCCACCTGCCAAACAAAGAACTTCTCAGAGGACACCTGAAGAAGCATATATTACACATAGGCATGGAATTACAAAAAAGGTGAAAAAAAATTTCCTTGGAATATTTTTTCACGAGGTCCTAGGTATATGCATAGAACATGATTTTTTAAAATTTTGAAAAATATTTTGCGACGTCCAAGAAAGTTATAGTCATTTTAGTATTTCTATCAAAATTCTTGAAGAAACTATATTTTATGGCTGCTTTATTTTGAAAAAAATGTTCTGGGCTATTTAAAATTCAAAATTTTTTTAAATTTTCATTAATAACCAAAATTAGACTCATATACAAAAGAACAATATAATGTTATCTTTAACATTAGTTACCCAATGATAATTTTAAAATAAAAAACTATTAAAAAACCTAATAACTCTACATCAAAATTTTGAAATTTTTTATTATTTTGACACGGTTTTTTAATTTCAACGAAGTTACAAATTTTAACTAGTATTTTACTATCGACTTTTAGAGATGCCTTGAGCAATACCCAATTATACAATTATTTAGTTTTTTGCTTTACTCTGTATGAACAAAATTTCGTTTTCAAGCACCTGTTTTCCATAGCCGGCTAAAATCTGAATGAACTGATTCAGATGCTCGCTCACTCCATAACCCAAAACCTCTTGAAAATTATTTTCGTAGATTTGTAGGAAGTCTTTGCTGGGTAAAATCATGCTTTTCAGCCTGATTGTCAATAAACTCAGGTATGTGCTTGATGACAATATAAACTTTTGGTTCAATTGGTATTCCAAAGGACATTGTATGCTCTCTCAAAAGAAAGTATAGAATCTCTATAAGAGGGTATAAAGACATTCCCAAAGCATGCCTGTCTGACTGCATCGAATGTTTTAAAAACAGAAAGAAATTTTTCTCCTTGATTTCCAATTTTGGAATTTGCAAGCAGTTCTTCTAGGACCTCAGCATTGTTTAGGAGACCCTAACACTACCTACATTGATTTCCATTAAATTCTCCTCCATGAATTAGTGGCGTGTAGATGCTTAGTTTGTTTAACCAGTCAGTAGCTTTCAAAGAAATAGAATTGGTTTTGCTAAGGATAATTATCAAATGATCAAATAGCCTATTGGTAATTCCTAAAACTATACGCAATTCCATGATTGGCAAATTATCAGGTATTTTTGTTTCATCTGGAAGACCAAGTAGAGGTATATTTATGTAAATTTTGTAGCTTGCTGCCAAGAGCTTTGATTTTTTTGAATGAAAACTGAGATCGTTCTAATATTTATTGGCATTGGAACTATTTATCCCAAGTGTCCTTAATTGTTCTATCATATCTTGGTTTACAAAATTTTTTTTTGAAGTTTCTTTGAAATTTCTTTAAAGTTTCTTTGAAGTTTAAAGTTTTTTTTAAGTTTCACATTAAGGGCGGGGATATGTGGATGCAGCTGACCCTAATGTTGCCGCTGCAGTAAAAGCAACACTTTAAAATCAAAGCAACTGTAAGATTCTTTCACAGACTCAACAATTTTTTTTTTTAAACATCTTCGCTTCAAACAAGGCTGCAAGCAACCACTAATTAGAGTTAGAAGTTACTGGAAGAGAAAAGATGAAGATTGTAGAGCAAGATAACGATTGACAGACAACTTAAAAGATTGCAAATTATATGAATCAGGAAAGCAAGATAAAAGAAGCGAATTCCGAAGAACTGATGCTCGAGGAAAAAAACTAGATGATTAAGAGTTTTTGGAGCACTTAAGAACAGTCACAGAAAAAGGATGAGACTTAATTGAATGACGAGTAACCCGAGAGTGAATTTTAGTAGATGGCACAAGAGACGCAAGCTCTTTAGAGCAGTGTCCATTATAGTATTTGCAGAAAAGAGAAAAAAAGCAACATTACAACGATGTCATAATGGTTGGAGGTTAGCTGCAACAGCAGGTGCAACTATGTTTACAATGCGATCCTGCACCTTTTCTAAAAGGGAAAGGGCATCACTAGAAGATCCGCCCCAGATATAGCAAAAGTATTTAATACAAGACCGGATTTGAGATTTATAGAGATAGAGAATAGAATCCGAAGTAAGAAAGTGTTAGCTTGATAACGAGTGGTAACCTTAGCAGATGCTAATTTTACAAAGGATTTGATATATGGTCTCCAAATAAGATCAGAAGTAAGAGTTAATCCTAGATGACTCATCCTCATTAGGAGATAATAGAATGAGTTTCCTAGTCATAAAACACGAGACACGAGTAATCCATTGAGTCAAGAAGATCCAGCATTCAACATCCTAAACTGGAAACAATGTATTGAAAATACATCTGCACCAGCCTAATAGATGAAGAAGGGGTGCAAGGCTGGTCAACCGATATAATCTGCTTACCCCTTAAATTGCTAAGAGCTTGAGTTTCTTCGCTATTGAGTTTCAAAAGGCCTGAGAAGATGCATCTTTTGAATAGGAAAACTTATACTTTGTTTGTTCTTTTTAGCTATCCAATATATTCATGAAAACCTAGAGAAACACACCACCTCCGTAAATGACTACTTTACATAAATCCACGACTAACTGGCTGCCTACAGCGCTAGCACACTTTAACTTTCCCACAAAGTTGTAAAAGATTTTTGGTTGTTTTTGGAGATCTTCCAGCTTGGAAAGGAACATCCTTAGCTGATCTTTGGCTCATTCTTATCGGATTAAAACGGGCAGTTTCAAATAAGGCAACAGCAAAAGTATTTAATTTTGTCATAGTCGTAAGAATAAATTTGGAAAAATCAGAAGGGCCAAGTAAGTCATCACTAGTTTTCTCCCCTTTTTCAATCTTAAGAAGAATTAGTTTACATATAGCACATGTAGCAGAAAGTAAATGCTCCTTATTGGGATCATAATTCTCAATGAAGTATTTCTAAAGTATCGAGTCTCTTCTAGCTGGCACTATATCTGTCCCTATTTGAAAGCAAACCAGACATACTATAGCACAATTTTTAGTGTGTAAAGTCTTGTAAGGCATTCTGACAATAGATTGGGACAAGAAATATTTATGTGCTACTGCAAGTCTGGATTTTCACAGAAATGACAAATGCAAAAATATGAACGTTAAAAACACTAAAGTTAATTTTTTTTTTCGTAAAACCATAAATTTTTTTTAGTATTACTTTTCTCTTGACTGGAAGCCAATAAAACTTTTTTATATCAATATGGAACCTTTATTTCGAAAATTAAGGAAATAAATATTTTTTGTATTTTAGGGTTTTGACCGAAATGTTAAAATGGCCATAACTTTCTAAGACGTCGCAAAATATTTTTAAAAATTTGTGAAAGTCATCTCCATGCATATACCTAAGACCTAGAACAAAAATTTTCTAAGGAAATTTTTTGTTTACCTTGATGGTAATTCCATGCTTATATGATTAGGACCCTTCAAATGGTTCTATACTTGGGCCCCTTTTCTTTTTCATTTACATCAATGATTTACATAAAGCTTGATCACAGTCATGTTTGCAGATGACACTAACCTCTTTTTATCTGATAACAACATTACAACATTATTTCAAAATATGAATAGCGAGTTAGAAAAAATTTCTAAATGGTTTATAATAAACTGGCTTTCACTTAATGTTGAAAAAACTAATTGGATACTTTTTCATTTAGCTTCAAAAAAAAAACTTATGCCTTGCAATTTACCATTACTTTTTATTGACAAAACTCTAATAAAAAGAGTAATTAATACGAACTTTTTGGGTATCTATATCAATGAAAACCTTAATTGGAAATATCACATATAATTCTTGTGTAATAAAGTTGCTAAAAGTATAGGAGTATTGTATAAAGCTAGAAGTGCTTTAAATAAACGTAATTTAACTCCTTTATCCATGTTCATTTAATATATGGAAATATTTCTTGGTGTAGTACTAATAAATTCAAACTTATGCCTCTTTATCGACAACAAAAGCATGTTGCTCGTCTTATTTATTTTAAAGATAGATTTACTCATGTCAAGCCTCTCTTATTTGAAATGAAAATTCTATGTATATTAGCTAAATGTTTTTAATATTCTTTGTTTTATGTACAAATGTTAAACTAACTCCAACCTAGTTTCTTTCCATAATTTATATACCAAGAAGATAAAATTAAATAAAACTTAAGAAATAATAATTTAATTTGTCAACCAAAATAGTTTTAAAACATTTTGATTTTTCTTTGGAATGGAGTTATCTCTCATTCAAAAAAAAAGCTTAAGGAAATCATTTTGTCTATTGATCATATATTTTTGTATTTTTAAATAATGAATAACTTACTTTTTTATTTTTTATGCAGTAACTAAAAATGTATATGAATGCACTTAAATTTTTCTTGTGCTTTATACACTTGACCATGTATGTATAGATTTGATTTTTATGAGATTTTTAAATTTACGAGCGGTTCTCGATGAAGACTTGATGGTCTTCTGCAACTGCTTTCTTTTTATTTATTAAATCATATACTTGTATATTTTGTGTTTATTTATATTTTCTAGTTGTAAAAGGATTTTTTAATCTTAACGATTTAATTTATTTGTATAACGACTTTTATACTTTGTAAAAATTTTAAGTTTCAAGTTCTTCAACAGCGGTTCTCAGTGAAAAGAACTAATGGTCTTCTTTGAGTATCCGCGTTCTTTACTTATTTTTTATTTATTTATTTTATGATATCTTTACTTGTAATTTTTCTCTTGTTCATTTGTATTTGTATTTTAAACATTATATTAAAGAACAAAAAAAAATGTTGTTTTCGAATTGAAGCATGCATTGATTCGCAAATCAAATCATGGATTGGATGAGCGATATAAGGAAATCTGAATTTATGCATTTTTTTATAACATATATTTCAAAAAAAATGAATTTAAAAAAATCTTACATCAAAAGTTGTACTTAGGGGCTGTTCAAATAATACGTGACAGTCTTAGGGGAAAGGGGTATTTAAAAAGTGCTCACAAATATCACATCGGAAGGGGGGGTGCTAATTTGCTACAGTATGACGTGACAAAGAATATTTTAAATAAAATTTTTTATCATTGCGTAATTTGTTAAAATTGCAAACTCGGAGATATATATATATAATACGAAAATTTCCAAGAAAAATAATATGCAACGACTTCACAAGTGGCTAACGTTTGTTGTTTGACGGAGTAATAAAAAATGAAATAAAAAATTTAAATTACTTTTTTTACTCGTTTACCTTAATAAGAGCACAAAATTCTGAGTATAAATATTATGTGGACACAAAATTTGCCAAATCATCTATTAGTGCCCTTGTAGAACATGCGGCAGTCTTGAGTACTAAAGAAGTGACGTTTCACTACCAGGACGATAAAGCCAGAGTGCCAATGGGATTGATAGCTGCAAACAAACAAGCACCAATGTTGATGCATATGGAGTGCAAGGTGACTTTAGCTAATCATGATTTTGTAATTGCTCCTTAACACAAACTTATTTCTTCAGTAATTGCAGCCAAAGAAATTAAAGAAGATTGCATGGAAATACAAGCATCCACATGCTCTGGCCCAACATACATTGCAATCAGAAGTGCAAAATTTGATTCATCAACAGCACTTAGTCACTTAGAAGACATGAACAGAATAAACCATCTTCCTGCATTTAAAAGCAGTTTATTTACTGAAGATGGAGTTAGCAAACCAGTTATGATTGTATCTGTTGATGGTGGGCCTGATGAAAATCCAAGGTGTTTAAAAATAATTCATTGTGCCAAGACTTATTTCAAAGAGCATTACCTTGCTGAAATATTTGTGGCAAATAATGCTTCTGGCAGAAGTGTCTTTAACAGGGTTGAGAGAAGAATGGCTCCGATAAGCTATATCCTAGCAGGAATTGTGCTTCTATTTGATCTTTTTGGAAGCCATCTTATTTCAAGAGGAGAAACAACAAAGTTATAGAAAAGCAAATTTTGCCAAAGCTGGTGAAGTTCTTGCACAAATTTGGTCTTGCACGGTCATTGATGGATTTGAAACTAAAGCCGAGTACGTCTTGACGAGTTAAAGACGTTTTAAAGACGTTTTATGTTGGGCGGGAAAGTCGAGTACATAAAACCAAACAGTGAAAAATATGTACAGTTCAAACATTTTGGAGCAGGGGGGGATGTTAAACATGTCAAAGAAATTCAATACTTCCTTCAAATTGTAAAATGTAATGATCAAAACTGCTGTGGTCATCGTCGCAGCTCACCGTTTGATCTTATTCTGACTGGTTTTCTTCCACCATCCAATTTTCTTTGTTCCAAGGAGAAGATGGTCTTTAATTCAATAATACAAAGACCAACTTTGCATCTCTTTTTAAACTTATCACTTTGTAAAACAATTTTGCCCACGACAATTACAAAAATGTCCCAAGACCAAATTTGAGCAAGAACTTCACCTGCTTTGGCAAAATCCCACGGGATTTCCAACGCTACAATTTATGTCCAAGCATTCAAAATTCCTTACCAAAAAGATTTTGTACTAATTGCAGTTTATATTTTGCCACTATCAAATCAATGAAACAACACAAACAGTTTGCTCAAGTATTGGATATTCGAATGAAATTCAAAAATCTAGACCTCATTGACTAGTTGCAACAACGTCTATCTGTACTTATATATGTCTTTTTAAATTCGGACAAAGAAATAATTGATTGATATAATCAGGACAATGTTGGTACCTCTGACCTCAAACGGCCTTCAAAAATTATTGAAGAACATGGAACTCCAATACTTGAAGGTCAAAGTCTGAGGTCAAAGATAAAAAAGATATTCATCAATTGTATTTTTTTAAAAAAAAATAAACTATTAATATTAAAATATACACTTGCAAAAATTTTTTGTCTTTGTCACGTCACACAGGGAGATTCTTTAAAATGCCACAAAATGTTACATAGGGTAGGATCACGTATTATTTGAACAGCCCCTTATGACTTTCCTATGCAAAACTTGTACTTTTTGTTTAATTACTCCAGCAACAATATAAATAGTAAGTGATTATTTTGAAAAGTATTATTTAAGCATATTTGTAGTTATATTTTTGTTTTATAAAACAATATAAGTAGTATCACAGTTATATATCATAGCAAAACATTAATTTACTGTTATTATTTTAATTTTTGGTTCACGTATAATTTAACAAAATCTTTTTATATCCCGTAACTCCTAATGCCTTAAAAGTAGTTATAGTATTCTTTACAATAAGTTTAAAGTCACCTTACGGTTTACTATATAAAATAACAAGAAAGGTTTTTGATTTACTTATAAATCTATACCAGGCTGAGGGGTGGGGTGGAACAAAAATATCCTGGGTCTAATTAACAGGCTGGGAAGGTTATTAAAGGGCTGAAGGCAAGGCTGTGTACTTATATCTTGAGTAGCTGTCATCTTCTTGCTGACTATATATCTCCTATTTCCCATTTAGGATATTTTTTATCCAGATATAGAATATCCCGGATATTTGATGCCAGCTCTGACCGTATATGCATCATTGCAATGATTTGATAAGTTGCTTTTTTTAAATTCATTTAGGTGCTTCCAAAAGTTCTAACGGTCCATACACAGACCACAAAGAAACAACACTTAGCCAGATAGTTCAAACCTCATTCCTTTCCAAAGGATTGGTAGGTAATGAGGCTAGAAACTTCCTGCTTAAATTCTATCCAAATTATTTGAAATTCAATCAAAATGTAAATTTTTTACATACTTATAGAAAAGACTTTAATGCTATTACACTAAATAGTTTAAAGTCGTCAATAGATTGTGTTTGAAGAACTAATTCGTTATTATTACGCATTTTAGTTAGATGTTTTGCACGTATAACTAAATAAAAACTTCTATTATGGAAGTAAATCTTTATTATTATTAATATATTTTTTTTTAATTAATTTTATACAATTTTTCAAGGTAGTTTAGATACCCTCGTTATCTCTACTTCCTCGGTAAATGTGATAAGTATCCACGCCTGTCACGCGGTAGACAAGGGTCTATTAATTCTGCTATTACGATGCTTCCTTCACGACTAGTAAATAAATAACCTAGTCGAGTAAATGAAATGAAAATAAGCGTTATCAAGTATAATATATATGGAAAAAACCGTTAAAAACAAAACAAAAACAAACAAAAAATCAATACAATAGTTTCTATACTTCCTTGAAATAATGCGTAAAAATTATTTCAAAAAAATAAATAAAGAGTTTCATGCATAATAGAAAATTTTATTTAGTTACAAGTATTAAACTCTTTAAAGACGTCTTTTAAAATTTATTTTTTGCATGTGTTTTACAGCGGTAATTGGTTTGTTTTCTCAAAATTTTTTGTTTTGTATATTTTTGTGTATATATTTTTGCATAACAAAAGTTGATTTTTGAAAACTGTGTATTGTAACATGAAAAAATTCCCCCTCTCTTCTTTTATTTATTACCCCCACCCCTCCTCTCCCACTCTACGCTAACCTCCTTTATTAGATTCGGAATAAAATCTTCCCTCCCCCTTTATTCCCATCCCTCTTGTAAGCGAGTCTTACTAGTCTTACTACACCTTTTCGAGATGTAATTGAGAACTTGAAAGTTGTAATTAAGAAAAGTAAGATGTAATTGAAAAATACAATATGTAATTTAGAAGTCGCAATATGTAATTAAGAAACACAACATGCAATTAAGAAATTTTAAAATGTAATTGAGAAAACCAACATGTAAATAAGAAATCGCAATATGTAATTTGAAAAACAAAAGTTGTAATTAAGAAATCGTAATATGTAAATGAGAATACATTATTTGTAATAGCGAATTCAATGTAAGCTTAAAGGTCATTATAAAAGATCTTCTTGGACATACATTTTAATAAGGTAACAATATCAAATTTAGCATTTGTATGCACCAGCAATACAGTAATACAGTAATGGGATTGAAAGATCGTTGTGTTATTTGTCAATACACTTTGAATAGAAAGTCTGTTATTAAGTTAAATCTGTGCAAGCATTTATTTCACCAAAGTTGTTTACAACTACTTCTGGAACAATCAGAACCACCTTGTCCAATTTGAACAAGTTGAAAGAAAACATTATGTTTTATCTTCATCGAATGATAGAAGAAGAGTAATTGAATGTGCTGAGCAAAACGACAATTGGGGGACTCTGGCGCAAACTTTTATATAAATTATATATTATATAAACTCATTTAATATTAAGTTTAGATTTAAAGTTTAAAACAAATTTATTTATGTTATGTAAGTTTAAAACAAATTTATCACTATCGGGAATAGAATATGAATTTTACAAATACGTGCGTACTTAATCAAACCAAAAAAGTTAAAACAAGAAAAGTTAAAACAAGAGCATTCTTAAATAAAATAAACATATATAATAATATATATTAGTTAATATTTTTCCCTAATAAAAACAACACTTTTAAACGAAATATAAAAAAGTGCATTTTTTCTCATTTTTATAGCAGTAAAATCAATTTTTTTTTAATATATAAAATGATTACTAGTTTTAAAAATTTAATACAATTTTGCTTCATTATAGACTCAGGTTGACATACTATTAAACTAGAATAAAGGACATAGTTGGATCCAAGATCCGGAACCGAATACCTTGGTACAATTGCCATTTTTTTGAAAGCCCGATGTGGATCTATTTGGTTCGAGTATTCAATTCCATGTTATTTTTACATAAAAATACATCTTATGTTCATATTACGTACCATTATAGCCTACACATAGCTTTAAACTGTTGCACTTAAAAGCATATTATTTCAAAACAATATAGAAAAACAATTTTAAAATGACTTTCCAAGAATTTGTAACGCAATTATAACAATCAAAGGAGGCTTCACGAGTGTGATGCAAAAAAAGATAACATACATTTTGTACAAGCAAAAGATACTAAAGCTAATATATTTTCTAACATATTTGATGAATTTCCCTGCTATATTTTATTCCTGTGTGAGATTCTGGAAAATGTGAAGCATAGAGTACAGCATATTTGCGTTCAAAAGTATTTTTTATCCAATGTCCTGATAAAGAAATAAATGTTTCATTGGATGAGGAACAAGTCCAAATATCAGAAGTGAAACTTATGGACTGTGATTTTTGAATTAAAAAATTTCTTCTTTATATCATCATACAATTGAGGAAGAGCATTCCCTGAAAAAAAATGTCTGCCTGGGATTAAATACCTAGGCTGTAAATGAGCCATTAAACTAATAATCCATCATCTTCAGTAATACTGAATAGTTGGTTATCTAAAGCGATCATCATGACTATTTTTTTATGTATTTGCTTTGAATTTTTATCATTAATATCCCATATCTTTTTTGATGAAATACTATCTTCGATAGACATTTGTTTTTTTATTTGATACATTTTCTTTAAAATTAGCATTTTTACCTTTTGAACGTTCTTGTGGAGTTGAAGATGCTGAAGGTTCAATATTATTTTTTCTTTCCTCTTCATACAGTTTTAAATGAAACTTTTTGGCGTGATTGTGCAGTAGTGTTGTAGAAAACGATTTTTGACTAGAATTATTAGATCCCCTGCTTATCAGTTTTCCTCATGGAATGCAAATTGCTATCGATTCAGAAGGTTCATTTATTTTAAAATGCTTCCAAACAAAACTTGTCATTGTAGAATCTTTACCGTGGTGATATTTTGTAATATTTAGTTTAATAAAATACCTGTTGAAGGTTTTGTATATAATAATTATCTGGCCGGATAATTTTAAGATATCCAGTTATCCGGTATCCGGCCGGATAATTAAAACAAACTATCTAACACCCCTAAAAAAGACATAGTTCAATTTCCACTCAAAATATTTGATTGAATCTTGCTAAAGACATTAAGGGTCTATTAACGGTTGAATTAAAAGACATGAAAACTAATAATATCAGATTAAAACACATCGTTATATGAACATTAATGTGCACACCAATGGAAGCCTCTATAATCTTGGACGTGTTGTCAGGAATATGCCATATAAAAAAGCTGTTGAGGTAGTAGATACAAAAGTGATGTTTAAACTGAAATTTAATAATGACATTGTTAGAACAACTACAGATCTGTTATGCTTAAATTTGTTAGCTTAATCAACCCAGTACATCACATCTGCTATACCAGTGCATGTGATGAATAAAATTACTCAGCACGATATTTAGCACTCATGAAACTGAAAAACGTTATTAATGAGTGCGATTATGCGCGCTTAGCATCAAGTCTTCGAAAGTGATATTTTGGGTTGGAAAATGGTTCCCATTAGGGTCATCAATAAATTATGTACGGAGGTATGGAGGAGATCAAGTTTTAATATTATAATTTAAGTTATAAAATTAACGATAGAGTTTTCGAAAAATCAAAAAAATTTTAAGTTTTCTTGTCCCATTTTCCGAATTTGCAGTTTAAAAATTCGATCTTGCAGTTGGAAGATTCGAAAAAAAACTCGATCAAGTTTTAACTTTATAGTTTAAATTTTCTTTTCTTATTTGGACAAACATGTTTTGAAAATAGTAAACATTCCAATCTTCTGTTAGCAGTAATACCTTCGTAACTTTTCATTCGTTGTTTGTACGAAACAGAAAACTGCCTTCTAATTTAAACTGAACGCACGATTTAATTATTATCAAGTGAATAATTTTTTACATAATTGATTATATACTTAATAAATATATAGTAGACTTATAATAATAAAACAAAACTCATAGTCGTAAAAAAGTGCTCGATATTAAAATGATACTTCAAATAGAGCGATATACATATATATTAACGAAAAAAACCCAACTTTTTCTATGGTACTTTAAGTTTCATGCCTATACGGCAATCATCAGCCATTGAATACAAATTCAAAAACAAAACAAGAAACAAAAAAAAAAAAAACCGCTAAAAATTACAAAATACTGTGGGATCTTAGCGTCGCTAAGACATAGTTGATGGCAACGAATTTTGTTTTTTCGTTGCCATTAAGTATGTCTTAGCGACCTTAAGATCCCACTACACAGTATTTTGTAATTTTTAGCGGTTTTTTGTTTTGTTTTTGAATTTGAATTCAATGGCTGATGATTGCCGTATAGGCATGAAACTTAAAGTACCTTAGAAAAAGTTGTTTTTACTTCGTTAATATATATGTATATATATATATATATATATATATATATATATATATATATATATATATATATATATATATATATATATATATATATATATATATATATATATATATATATATATATATATATATATATATATATATATATATATATATATATATATATATATATATATTTATGTATATATGTAAATCACTTAACAAATTTTTATTAACAGCGGCTGCATATAACAATATTTCCAAAAAATGCATACTATGCCTACAAGAAAAATTTGAAATAATTACACATGCAAATCAAGAATGCTTTTTAAACAAAAAATCAGAATTAACACCTGTTCCATAAAATTTGAGACTGGCTTTAAACTTGAATAAAAACTTAAATTAACACAATAAAAAATTTTTTTTGGTAGGTTCTTAGAATTAAATATGCAGAATAGGAAAATAAAAATAAATTTATCACAAGACTCCATACCTTCAAATTTGATCAAGTCTGGTATTGGTACCTTGTACCAGCTTTTGTACAGCATTTAGGTCAAGTCTACTGACACAATAACGAATCCGACGCTCAAGTTTTGATATAATATTTGTAGACCATCCATTCTTGTACACATCCCGCTTATGCATTGCCCGATAATCCTCTATAGCACGAGCTTCTGGTAAGTTTGCAGGATTGTCTTTTTTTTGAACAAATGGTATCTTTTGGGTTTTTAACCATTTTGTTACCGAATTAGCATAGTGAGATGTTGCTAAATAAGGCCAAAAGATATAGGGTCATGGCACCCTCTACCGTGAAGAAGCACCTACCGTGGTTTTTGAAAAAATCAGTAAACTTTTTATTATTATTATTTTTAATTCATTTTTTTAGTATTGCTTTAAACAAAACTAACTTATTTCACTAATAAATAATTTTTAAAAAGATGTTTTTTTAAAGATTTGAGATGCTTTTTTACCCGCAAATGATTGTTTATTGCTTTCTTAAGAAAATCTTTAACAGTAAAAAAAAGTTTGTCTAGTTTTTCTACGTCTTAAAACTTATATAATTTTTTTGATAAAAGTTTAAAATAGTTGTAAAAACATTGAATATTTTAAATTTTATCAAAAAATATTAGTATTTTTTGTATAACATTGTTTAATCTTTTACACGGTAGGTGATTACGAAAATTATAATAGTTAGCACTTACCGTTTAAAAAAATATTTTTTCGGACTTGTTTTATTTTGTGAAGTTTTCTCTCTAAAAACCCATTTCAGTTCAACTCAATTACCAATTAAATGTAATTTTACCTTAGGGAGTATTTATTTGATATGTTTTTTATACTTTATTTATTATGTGAAATGAATTCGATTAGAAAGATGCAAGGTTCAAAAAAGAAAAAAAATATTCGAAAAAAGCTTTTGTATTCAGAAGAATAACTGCATGCAGCACTTAGAGCTTTAAATAAAGGTGAAAAAATTTTATGTGTCAGCAAAAAGTTTAATGTTCCTGAAAGTACCTTACGTACCTTACGCGATAAATTATCTGGTAAAAGCCAACCCAAACAACAAAATTCTGGCTTTAAATCATATTTTGGAGAAGAATTAGAGAATGAATTGGTTGCTTGGTTAATGCAGTGCGCTAACATGGGTTTTGCGATTACAAAAAAGTTATTAATTAAAGCGGTACAAAAAGTAGTTATAGGACGAGGTATAAAAACACCATTTAAAGATGATATCCCAAGTAAAAACTGGTTTTATAAATTTATGCGTCGTCATAAGGAATTATCGCAAAAACGAGCAGAGCATATTAGTCGAGCTAGAGGTTTTATAACTGAAGCATCGATAAGAAAATGGTTTAATGAGGTTTATGAATTATTAGGCGATGATGCGCAATACCTTAATGATCCATCTCGTGTTTTTAATTTAGACGAAACTGATTTTGAGTTAGCACCAAAAACTGGAAAAGTAATTGACATTAGAGGAAGAAATGTTTATGATGAATGCAACAACAGCGATAAGGAAAACCTTACAACTCTATTTTGCGTAAATGCAAATGGTGAATTTGCACCATCATTAACATTGTACAAGTATGCTCGAATGCCAAAAACTATTGCTGCTGCTGCACCACCAGGTTGGGGACTCGGTAAAAGTGACAGCGGCTGGATAACCGCCGAATGCTTTTATGTGTTAGTACCATATTTGAAATCTATTAATACACAATTACCTATATATATGTTCATGGATCAACATTGCTCGCATCTCTAAGAGCTCAACATGTATTGCTCTACGGAAAGACGAAGAGCAATACATGCTGAGCTCTTTAGACAGATGCGAGCAATATCTTACCATAAATATGGGCGCAAATGCTAGGAGTATTGATTATTACATTAGGCGTTGTGAATAAAAATGAGCAATTGCTTTTCCTATGTGTTTTCGGAGCAATTGCTCCACTTTACGTAAACGTAATTGCTCGTAAAACACATAGCAAAAGCAATTGCTCATTTTTATTCACACCGCCTATTATATTTCATATCTCGCAAAGAAAATATTAACAAAGAAATTATTATAATTTATTTGTTAGGTCCTAGAAATTAAAGCAAATAAATTTAAATTATTCAAGGAACTTTGGCACTGTCAAAATATATATATATATATATGTATTTTGCAGTCAGCAAACCTTTAATAGTAAATAACAGTTATATAGAAATAAATAAATCAAAAATATTTATACAAATCATATATCTTAAAGTTATGAAGAGGATGATTTACAACTACTTGTCTGCAAAAATTTTTTTTTTACAACAGTACAACATTAAAGTGATTTGCAGTTGAATTGTCAAGGAATATAGCATGTTCACTAAGCTGAGTAAGTGTTAAACTACATGGGTAAGTCAGCCATTTTAATTCCTTACCATATTTGCTATATACTTTTATATCAATACCCAAGAATGAGGCACACCCAATTATTTCTGTATTAGTTGCCCATGTTGCATTATCACTCATACCACTTTCATTTAGATATGTTACGACCGATTGATTCATATATGAAGCCATTTTATCATTAATATGGGTACAGATATGTCTTACAACTTTTTCTCTTATAATTTCATAACTGCTTTCACTGCCTGTAATGATATAAGATATTTCCCTAAAAAAGCAATTACCATTGCCTCTGGTACTGTGTAGTTGTTTTGGACATGAAAGTAGATTAATATCTGCAGTAAATATGCTTTTGGTAATACCAATTCCAAATTTTTTAGAAATAGAAGTTCTCATTTCAATAGTTGCATATTTTCCAATCTTATCAATAGAAATTTGCTTATTCATTTGATTGAATGTGATTTCTTGTTTACCATCAGTTATTTTTTCATTATATAAACATAACTTTGTCAAGTTGTACTTTGTTTTTAAAACTTGACCCTTTAGATTTTTCAAGGTACAGTTATTTGTGCTTGAAATGGATGTTACAATGTATGGTCCAGTCCAAGGCTTTACAAGTTTCCCGCCTTTTCTATCATCACGTCTACTATTTCTTAGCAACACTTTTTTATTTATGCTAATTTCAAAATTTGGAGCAATTCTCCTGTCATAATCAAGTTTTTGCCTTTTTTCTATATTTTGATAGGCTTCATCAAAAAGTTCATTCTTCATTTTATTCATTGTATGAAAGGTTTCTGAAATTATTTTTTTGTTGGAGGAATCATCATTGCTAAGAGCGTTTTCATCATTAAAATCAATTAAATTGCAATCTAAATCAATAGGAAGAACTGCTTCCTCTTGGTAAAGCAATGAAAATGGTGAAAACCCAGTAGACTTATGTTTTCTAACTCTCAATGAAATCAAAACACTATCAATAACGTATGGCCATTCCAGAGCAGCCTCATCCAGCACCTTTACTAATGTATATTTAATTGTTTGATTCTGTCGCTCTACTAATCCATTTGCTTGAGGATGATATGCACTCGTAATTCTTTGAATTGTTCCTGTTTTAGAGTAAAGTTCTTTAGAAATTTCATTTACAAACTCACGACCATGGTCATTTAATTGAATTTCAAAACAACCATGTCGACATATCTGTTTATACAAAAAAAAAGCCACAGTTCTAGCAGTTTTATCAGTAAGTGCTTCTGCTTCAACCCATTTACTGAAGTAGTCGACTAATACGACCAGATATTTATAGCCATTAACTTCTGGTAGTTGTGTTAAATCAATTCCTACTTGCTTCATATTACCTTTTGGAATTAAAACATTTGTAGCAATGGTTTTGACTGAAGTTTTTTTAGTTTTTCGACTTTTGACATTGTTCACATTCGGAAACATAGGTTATAATATCTTTTATCATTGCATACCAAAAAATCTACTTTGAATGTGATGTGTAGTGTTATTAATACCTGTATGACCAGATAAAGCTTTGGACTCAACAGAGACATCGTTTCCTTCATGAACAAACTTTATTATGTTTTGTTGTTCATCTCTGCTCCAAATAACTTTTCTCTAAAAAAAAGCTATAAACCATAAATATAATAAGAATAAAAACTACAAAGTTTTTTAGTGTTTATCTAGTTATAAATTTTCGTGTTTATCTGATAACTAGGTTCTAGTTATAACAGGATAAAAATGACAAAATTGTTTAAAACATTTTGAAATAATATAATATCTTTGCAGCTTTATTTAAATGATATAGCTCATTATTATGAACTATAAATGGCTTTGTTTGTCTTCTAAAATTGGCTTTATCACCTTTACTTAAAACTTCTTTTGGATAGGTTTTATATTTTAAATAACTAAATATATCAGCAAATCTGGCGTGCATGTCTTGTTTTATATGTAATTTCGCTAAAATTAATTTGAGAGTAAAAATCTCATAAAGAGAGTAAAAATCTCATACACGTTTTTTACTCCGCGGTAAAAATTTCATATCAGATTTTTACTGGGGAGTAAAAAAAAGTGGGAGTAAAAATCTCATACTACACCGGCTATAATGTAAGTTGTTTTGATAGACTCAACTGAATATTTTTTTAGATAGTATTAATTTCAATAGCCAACTGGATATTACCAAATTGAATATGTAGAATCTATATGTAGAATAACGTTTTAAATCTTTGTTTCTTATCTTTTACAGGACTCTAATTGATAGCACTTGACTATTTTTAATGAAATTGGCAATCCTATTTAAATATTTTAAAATAAATTAATATTAAAATTATGAGAAGGTTTAATGATTTTTTAATTTTCAAACGCTATAAATATCATTATGTTTTAAATTAATTAATTAATATCAAAATAATGAGGAGGTTTAATGAGTTCAGCTAATTTTTTAGTTTTCAAACGCTTTTGGAACTGATTATTTTTTAATTCATTTTTTTACAATTGAAGGGCTTATTGTGAAACAATGACAAGCCACACTTTTTTCAAAAATGAGTTATTATCATTTTTATAATCATAAATAGTATACGCAATTTTTATTTATTTTTTTTGTCCGATATATAATATCCATTAGTATTTTTATGATGTATAAATTTGAGAGAATAATAGGTAAGCACTGATTTTATAGATTTAAATAAAACTTAAAAGTCATTTTTCTTAAATATTTGTTTTTGTGGCTTGTCATTGTTTCACAATAAGCCCTTCAATTATAGGGGCGATATACCCGATCCCTAGACATAATGTTAAAATACGCAAATATGTTAGTGTTATTCTTTTAATATTTTAATATTAGGTTAACCATTGTTTGATTTAGATGCTGAATGTTATTTTGGAATGAAGCTTGGTATATTCTGTTAGAAAATAGATTTTGTGTTTGTGTTTGTCCATCTTTCCATTTAAACTAAATATCCAAGATATAATTGCAATAAAGATTTTTTTATAATCAAATTCAATCTAGAAAAGTACATCGATATGCATCGATTACATAAGAGCATATGAAGTAGTCTATAAGACCCTAAACAGAAAACGTTTGTTGTGTCTGATGAAAACTTTCATCATGAGAAATTAAGAGCTATCGTTGTTGAATACAATGAGATTGTAAGAAGATTTTCAAGCATACATTGATATTGAAAATTTCATTATCTTTTGTATAATATATCATATTGTTTAAAATATTATTTGCTGTTTCGTCTGTGTCTGGGGGTGAAACATTGTTTTTTGTTCCAAATAGGTTTCTGGCAATTATTGGAAATGTTGCTAAATTTCATTTTAAATACGGCGAGTATAAACAAATTTTACCTAGGATCACAAAATGTTACCTTGGATATAAAAGCTGTTGTTTTATATAGATGGTTTTCCGCAGAAATTGAACAAATTCCCAGAATTTTTGGAATACTCCCTTAACTAACTCCCTTAAGTTTCCGTAATTTTACAGGGGCGTCAATAGCATACATATTCCAAAATTTAAATTTAAAAGCAAAAGTAGGAGTCCGTTTTCTTTTTTCCGCGGATATTTTATTTTAAATTAATTGCTTTCCGCTATTCTTAGAAGTGCAAATTTAACGATTGAAGTGGTTTTAGCATTAGACTTATAATCCTAGGTTAGGACTTCCTAGAGCACTTTAACAAGATATAATTTATATATATTTATTATATAAATAAATATGTGTTGGTGTTCTTAAAGTGGTAGACTGCTAAAAAATTATTTTTGTATCTGACAATATTTCAATTGATTTTTTATTGTATCAAACAATTTATTATCGTCTTTTTTTTCCTATAAAATTTAGGCAAAAACAGGTTTTAGGCCTAAAATATGCTAAAATCTTGGCAAAGATATTTCAAAAAGTATTATGTATTTAGTTATAATATTTTGCAATTTCATTCCTTTCGCGTAGATAAACGTCATGAGATATTTTGTTGAAAATGTCTTTATTTTATATATAAAATTTAAAATATTGAACAGGCAAACTTATACAAACAGGTTAAAATCCCAAAATATACTGTCTCTCTTTGTCATTGTTTTTATCATCGAACCCTTCCCTAGTTGCTCTAAGTTATTTTATTTTTTTTGTTTTTTAATTTCTTTTTTATTTCTAACCTTAACTAGCCGTTGCTATGAGTATGGCTAGTGAATACGAAAGAACTCTGTTAAAATAAATCTTTTTTTCTAAATTTTTTTTTCTCGTGTAAAGATATATATAAAGAGTACTGTAATAGAATATCACCGCACCTTAGAATATCACCGCACCAGTAGAAATAACGAAAACGAGGATGCGTTTTGAAGTAATAGAACTTAGTAGGGTACCGAGTGCGTCCGAATAATACAAGAATGTTCATAGTTTATAATAATAACGCAACAAATACATAAATGAAATTCATTATTAATATGTTGGTATATACGAAGTCCGCAAGACATGGTACTATAATTTAATTTTTAATTCTAAAATTGATGATTTTCTAGTAATATTTTACATATTTTCAACCAGATGTTATGCAATATTTTATATATCTATATGAGGGGATGTTACATTCTAAGCACTATTTAGTTTGTTGTTTTTCAACAAAATACAAGGGTGATGTGATATTCTACTTAATAAGGTTCATTAAAAATATAATAGTATATTTCTTAATTTTATTAAGGGGAGGTGATATTCTAACATTCTAAGCACTATCTAGTATGTTGCTTTTAATCAAAATACATGGGCAATGTGATATTCTAAAAATATAATAGTATGTTTCTTAATTTTATTAAGGGGAGGTGATATTCTAACATTCTAAGCACTATCTAGTATGTTGTTTTTAAACAAAATACACGGGGATGTGATATTCTAAAAATATAATAGTATGTTTCTTAATTTTATTAAGGGGAGGTGATATTCTAACACCTGTAGAAATAACGATATTCTATTACAGTACACGTGAAAAAATGGCAGTCATATTTAAAAAGTTTTGAGAAACTATATATTCATTTATAAAAGTTTTCATATAAAGCATAGAAGTAAATTAGAAAAAATTATTTCTTTATTAATTTATCTGAAGTTTACATTTTTAATAAAATAGTTGTAACTTTTATTAAAAATTTCATTTTCCTTTCATTGTACAAAGACTTTTATAAATGGTTAATATATCCTTTCTCAAAACATTTTAAACGTGATATAAATAAAAAAATATATTTTAGACTCTGCAACAGTTACTGTTTAAAATAATGCAACTTTCGGAAAATCGTTTTTTTCTGACCTTTTTAGCCGTCTACCACCAATAATAAATTAGTAAAAACACTTATATAAACTTTGCCGGGTTCATCAGAAAGCCTTCCTAATGAACCTGACAAAAGTGAGACACACTGTAGACAAAATATAGATAAGTGTTTTTACTAATTTGTATATATATATATATATATATATATATTTATATATATATATATATATATATATATATATATATATATATATATATATATATATATATATATATATATATATATATATATATATATATACACCACAATAATCAAAGAAAACAGTCAACATGACCTTGATTTTTGAGCGACTTTGACGTGGTTGCTTCGGTCTCGGCTCGCCTTTTTCACGGTATTCACTCGATTGGTCGGTTGTTTCAGGGTCGTATGCGTATACCCAAGTCTCATCGCCAGTAATAATTTGTTTGTAGACGTCTTGATAGTCAGAAAGCATTGCTTCACACGTTTTAACGCAACGCTCTTTTTCAAAGAAATTGAGAAATTTCAGCACCAAACGTGATTTGAGTCTTCTGAGGCCCAAATGATCCTTCAAAATCGCTTGCACCGACCCAAATGATATTCCAACCATGTCAACAAGGTCTCGAATGGTTAACCGACGATTTGCAAGCACCAATTCTTTGATTTTGTTGATGTGGCAATCATCAATCGAAGTCGATGGTCGTCCGGAGCGTTCCAAGTCATCAACACGTTCTCGGCCTTCTTTGAAGTCTTTGTACCACTTGTAAACATTTTTTTGAGACATAGTCTCTTCACCGAAGGCCTTTTGCAACATTCGATACGTTTCAGCAGCAGAAATATCATTCCGCAAACAAAATTTAATAGCACTTCTTTGCTCAACAAAGTTAGACATCGTGAAAATCGCCGAATGCACTTTTGGTACTTCAGAAACAAGCGTAAACAAAAAAAAATAATTATGAGTTTGACATGTAATTTGGCGCAAATGTTAATGACATTCCTACCAACTTAAAAATAAAAAAGATTGGACGATTCGAATACGGCGGGAAGTTTAAATTAAAAATTCACCTTACTTTTTGATCACAGTAGTATATAGCAATTTTTTTATTAGATTTTTATGCAAGAGTTTTTGATTGAAATTGAAAATCAATTGTTTTATATATGCGTAAAAAAAGTAACAATGGACATTCATTTTTTTAAAGTATTTATTTTACAACTACAATGTAATTACAAGTTATTTGAAAAATTTGGGATATAAATTTGTCGAATGGTCACTCACGAGCAGTGAACGCCTGAGGGAAAAATAAAGTACATTAGAATAGAGGAGAGTTATTTTTCTAACGAAGCATACTTAGACAGTTTTCAAGGTAAAAATAAAGATTATTAGAAGGCAATTTAAAAATTTACTAATACGATGACAAAAATAAAAAATCAGTGCACCCAAGAAATACAGTAACAAAAAAATACTAAAATGTAAGGCCTAAAAATGGAAAAAAAAATTAATGCTAATGTGTAAACTTAATTTGAGTTGTAGTTAAGTAATAAATAGAGAGCTTACGATATGAAAACTGCAACGGCAACGGAGACGACAAAGGTCTGAATTGAGCGGTTGCGACTTGTAGTTGCGGTATTCATATAAAGTTAGTTACGAATTTCCGTTTAAAAAAAAAGAAAACATCTTCAAATAAATAAATAAATTAAATTTGTCTAAGAATTCAGAGTTACCTTTTTGGAGTTATAAGCAATTTTGTTTAGAAATCATGTCTGATGATGAATGCAAAAATGAATTTATATTTCTACATAGTCATATATATATCGCTCAGTCGATGTACTTCAACTACCTCAAGAGTTTGTATGTTATATCTGTAGTTGCTCCAAATGGCCTTATGGCTAACTTATTTGGACCAGTTAAGGAAAAGATATACGATAGTGCAATGTTAGCTGACTCTAACTTATTAAATTTATTAGGACAGCATTCATTAGATACTGGAGGTAATCTCTTATGTATTTATAGTGATACCGCATATCCTCTTAGAGTGCATTTACAAACAGGCTTTAAAGGTGCAATGTTATCTCCACAACAGAAAATTTGGAACAAGAGAATGAGTGAAGTCAGAGTGTCAGTAGAATGGTTATTTAGAGATATTTTAAACTACTTTAAATTTAAAAAAAAAAAAGAGGGTGAAAAATGTTTCTTTTTCCAAATCACGACCAAAACAAAGCCCTCCCTTTTTTTGACATTTACCGACTAAGGGTCAAAACTGCTTTTCGACATCCAAAACACTTTTCAACTTCGGTAAAATTATGAAAATACTTTTAATAAAACTTAATTGAATTTCTATTTTAATTAAACCCTACCCAAATTCTCTTCCTCCTTTTCTTCCATCAAAAAAGATCAAAAGTTTTCCCTCTTTTAGTCTTTATTTGAATTAAAATCAAAATAGCCCATTAAGTTTAATGAAAATCGCCGAGTAAAAGAGTCTAATATCTCCAACTTCAGTTAATAAAATATATTTTGCGTTGCGTAATTTATGGACGATCCCTTGATAATTATTCACAGTTTCGACATTTTAGTGTATCAAGGTAAGACGCGATACTTACGCAAAACCTATATTCTACGATAAACGCTCATATCTACGGTTTATTTTTTTAATAATTCATTTCTCAAACTAAAACAAATAATATGCACGAAAATTCTTCTAAAATCTCAATATTTGTTGTATTAAAAATTATTTGTTACTATTTATTTTGTTAAGAACAACTTTTTTATATATTTTTAGAGCTATTTTTGGTTGGGGTACAATCAAAAAGTAAGTCAAAATCGAATATAGAAAAACGAATAAACAATATTCAAACTTTATCATAAATTTCTTAACACAATTAAAAAAAGAACATTGATAAAAACTTGATTTTATAAAATTATCAATAATATTATTTGATGTTTGATTAAATAACGATAAATTTTAATATAAAAATCATAGCTAACAACTCAAGTTATTGTCTAACAAGTTACGTTATTACGCTATTATTTTTAAACATCCAAAAAAAGTGACTTAAATAAAACCTTTCTTTCCTTGTTATTATTATAAAAAGACTAAAACAGCTGTATTCAACTTTATTCTGCTAGAAATGTTCTAAAGTTACTTGTATAACTGAACTTCAAAAAGAGTTAAAAAAAAATTGTTATCCATTAAAATGCCTACTAACAATTTTTTAATAAAAGTTACAAATATTTTATTAAAAATGTAAACTTCAGATAAATTAAAAATGTTAATCATAATATGTTAATAAAATAAAAAAAAAATAAAAATTGCCAGTTAAATGTTACTCAAAAAGGAGGACAGACAAGATAGGAAACTTACGACATTGTATTGCAACAAATGATTAAATAATATAGAGTAAATTTGCCATCTTATACCAAAAGAAAAGTCAATTTTTGCTGACTGATTGTCTGCTTGAGTTTAATCCAGTAATAAACGATATACCGAAAAAAACAACCACATAGCTTAATGTCAGCATGCTACTAGCAGGTGCATTATATAATATGTACAAATCTAAAAAAAATTATTTCATTTAATATAAAGATCAACATTCTTGTTTTCTTTCTATTACTCACCTCTGAGGTGTAATAAAAATAATTTTTTTTTTTAATTGTGGTTACAACCCTTTCTTAACTTTTAAACTTTAAAATACGAAACCTTGACAAACAAGGCTGCTGCGTGCAGAAAATAAGTTCTTAAAATATTAACATTAATAAATTAGTAAAGGACATTTATCATACCTTTTTATTTGACTGACTTAGTATGTTATCGTACTGTGTGAAATATGGCATTTGCAAGTAGATGTTGATACAGAGCTATCTGAATGTCTAATTCAGTATTCCATTAATGGAATGAACTGAAACAGACAATCAGTCCGCATACAATTTTTTATTCTATATATGAATCGATGTATACAAAAACGTTCTAAGTCATAAAAACCATTTTTTCGGGGAACGAGAAAAAAGTTATTAGAACCAAAATTATTACTTTAATGAATTCAAAAAAAAAATCTGGGTGCTTTTTGACATCTTTAAATATTAGATTTGTTAAAATATATATAAAAATTTGTGATATATTTATGCGTTATACATAGTTAAAGTTGTCAGACTTAAAAATAGTTTTTATGACTTACAACATTTTTGTATACATCGATTCATATATAATATTATATCTTCTTATGATGTGAAAGATTTTCAAAAATATTTATATTATTCTATATATATTCTAAATTATTTATAATGTTCTAAAATAGCTATTCTCCAGTGCATTCTAATACAATAATTCTTTATTCAAATAAGTTTTCTTTACCCTGATTCCAAATATGAATAAAAAATTGTAGATAAAAACAAAAATGTGTTTGTCATTAATTTAGCAGAATATTTTATATTCTGCAAAAAGCTATTAAACTGTTCGCAGATAGATGAATTTATTGGATAAAAGTTCCCCAAACGATTACACCGAAAAACATCAGCACATTTATGTGTGTAGCCATGAAATACGTCATGAAAAAAGGAAGTATTTTTAAAATATCCAGATTCACGGTTGTGACAAAACTCTGACAAGCTGCAACCAAAGTCATACACAATATTTTCTGGAGCAACTTCAAGATGTGTATACAATGACCTCAGACCCAGGAATAATATGGAATCCGTAACAATGGCCATGTATAGGGCAAAACCATAAAAAAAGGAAAGATACACCTTTTTTAGATACTTGAGGAAACAATTAATTGCAGATTTCCGATGGAATATCATCAAACATGTTATTACTGGAACTGCAGAAAATGCTCGCATTTTCCTTATCTGGCATCCATGCTTTTCAAAATAATATGCTCTACCATATTGCGGTGGATTCTAAGTGCCTTCAATGACTTATGTGTTATTTGGTTCGACATCACTAATATGAATTTTTTTCCCAAGTTACAGTATTGTATTAATAACAAAATATCTCCAGAAGGTGCATTGTTGTAGTTAGAGGATATTTCCACTAATCTAGCTAGCTCTGGAGAGAAGCAACGCAATTAATAACAAAACTTAACAACAAGTTCACAATCACCTAGATTAGATAAAAATTGCTCACATATGCAAGCAATTTCATTAGTGAATCGTAATGGAATTAATGAACCAAGGGAGCTATCAGCAGCTAGTATTTTAAAAACTTTGGCATAGAAGCATGGCAAAGTATTTGGAACAGGTGATTCAGAAATCATTAGCTGAAATGACGGTACGCATTCAGCAGGAATATAACTCACAAGAACTGAATTCAACTGTAATGTATCAGCATCAAAGTTGAAATAATTAGAGTTATCAACAGACAGAATATAAAGACAAATCTTTTTTAAATGAGCTCTAACCTCTGTTTAGAACTGCTTAGAATCTAATTTTTCCGAATTAAAAATAAACGATCTATCTAGTCGCTGTAATGGTGTTGGAATCTCATAAAGTTCAGCTGACTCTAAAGGTTTTACAAGAGAATTTTTAAAGCTATTTCCTATTTTTGTTGCATCACAAGCCAAAACTGGTATTTGTTGATTTCTGGACACATATGACATTTTTCTCTAAAATCAATGTGCATGTGGGAGGCCCAAGCAAAAAACAAATCAATAAATGTTTGTGTAGACATAAATGGCAAATAAGAAAATAAAAAATAAGAGGCACTTCTACGTTTGTATTTGTTTGAATAAAAATTGACAAAACCACTAAATGTTCCTTTGGACAAAACAAAATCAACAAATTCCCAACCTGAAAGAAATTTAAATTCAAAAAATTAACTCAGTTAATAAGCAAATGAAAAGTATAGTTTTTTTTGAAAATTTACCTAATTCATAACCAGCACAAGTGGATTTAGACAAGCAAAATGCAAAAAGTCTTCACATCCCAATAACTAGTACAAGTATTGGATAAACATTTTCTCATAAAAACATCACACTCAATTACTTCACGATCTGTGTACATATTAATTTTATGGTACAATTCTGTATAACCAGTTAAAACAGATTCTGATACCCACCCAGTCCGTCCTGATTTGCAAAACATACTAACCCCAGAATGGGCATCCATATTTATTGCTTCAGTATTTCAATTCTTCATTTTACTGCAAAAATTGCTTCAATTTTTCCACGATTAATGATGGTTTATTGATTGACAATGATTTAAATTATTTTTAATGATTGACAATCATTAAAAAAAATTTTAATCATTGTCAATCATTAAATCATCATTAATCGTGGAAAAATTGAATCAATTTTTGCAGTAGAATGAAGAATTGAAATACTGAAGCAATACAAATGGATGCCCATTCTGGGGTTAGTATATTTTGCAAATCAGGACGGAGTATTTTTATTGTTATACTACTCCTGACTCTTGATATCTAAAACTCTCAGGGGACTGGTAAAAAAGTATATTACATGGTGAGTTTGAGATCAAAAAAATTCCAGCCAAGCGTAATATTAAGGGAACTAGAAAAAAGTTTGAAACAGAAAGTTTGAGAATCATGTGTTTGTAGATCAAGTATTCAAAATATCGAGTTGACTGTACTACTAGAATAATTAACATCCAAGGTTTTAGAGCATCTCCTATCCTTAAACTGAAATTGTTACATTAGAAGAGACTCACCAGCCTCAAAGTAGGTCGTAATTGATTACATGTTACCGGTAGCAGGGTGACCTGACAATAAAACTTATGTTTTACCTCATTTAATATTTAAATACTCATGATTAGGATACTTTTATAAAAGCACTTTAAAAATTTTAAAATTAAAATTTAAGGGATTTTTAAGTACTATTAACATATGCTTTCATATGGAAGAGTAAAAAAAAACATAATGAATGTGTACATATTAAGCTTGTTTTTTTTTTAAATATCATATTTTCTATTTAGTTCATGCTATTTTATTTTTATTTTTTTAATACTGTTTTTATTATCTCATCTAGATCTGTTCATAAAAGTTGTGCATACAAAAAATCTTACACTGATTTCAAATTAAAAACAAAAGTTGTTGTTTCCATTTTATAAAATAAAGTTTTAAAGTTTGTAAAGTAAACCATGTTGGTTGCACTTATAATTCAACTTAATTATAATTTTGAATGACTTCTATTAAATGATATTGTTTATACTTTTTTGTTGCAAAACTAATTAAAATTTAACTTAGTTATAACTTTTAAAAATTTTTTTATTTTAAACATTAAAGAAAAAATTAAAGTTGATATTTAAAAGTTATGAACGAAGAATCATTTTTATTACTATTAATGGAGTTTTCATGTAAAAAACAATTCATTCAAATGGCATTGTTTTTGAGGCAATTTTGCAACAATTTTTTGCAAGTATGAACTTATTTATTAAAATTTAGCAAAAAAAACAATAAAAATATTTTTTTAAATGCTCTTTCATTTTAAAGCATGTTGGTTGTATTTAGAGATCCCTTTAAAAAAATTTTGAAAAAAGTTTTTATATCTGAAATGTTATATCTGTAAAATGAGTTATATCTGTAAAATGTTTGTATCTAAAAAATGAGTTGTATCTGTATATATCTATATATATAACATATATGTACTGTATATGTAAAATATTACACTTATTACATATATAATAATATATGTAATAAGTGTTATATTGGTTAAAAAAAGAAAATTGTTTTATCTATAAAAACAATTCATTAAATTAATCACAATCAACTATTTTAACTTAAAAAAAAACTTTAAAAAAATGTTCTTACACCACAGTCTCAGTTGTCTTGAACAACAGGAGGCATAAAACAATATCCATTGGTAGCGGACTGACTTTTTACAATGTCATTGCTAAATTTTTCATTAAATTGATTATTGGAAAATTTTTTTACTTGGGGCATTTATTCCAAATGTCCACAAACCAGATGCTACATCAAAAACATCTTCCCACTAATAAAAACAAGAATTTACATAACAAATTAACGCAAAAGCCAAAAATAAGTAAAAAATTTAAACAACAAAAACCTTATCCCTTGGTGGATTATCCTCTAACTCAGAATCAAAAGAGATCACTTTATCTTTGTCATTACAAAATGATTCTACTGTGTTTTGAACAAGATAAAAATATACTCTTAAGACTTTTAGATGTGGACATAAGCAACCATTATGTAGATTATTAATTTGACGAGTACATCCTTCAGATATTTGACATAATGAATCGTGACATTTTATTACTTTGCGAGATGATTTTAAAAATACAAAAATTATAACAAAGGCACATGAATCAGCAACTACTGAATATCTTTCAACTCCAGATTTTAAAGTTAACTCAAAAACATTTAATTTGAGATTAAACTATCCATAAGTTTTTTTTGTTTAATAAAATATTTTCCGGGATGAAATCAGGATTATCAAGCATTTGTATTAGCTGGTTTAACAGACGACAATGACAGAATTAATTACATTTGTCAAATTTTCTGATTGAAAAAAAACACATGATGAGAATAATTTGCATAATAAACTAAATTTTAAACCTACTTGAAAATTCCTGTTCTCATGATTGTAGTTGTTCATATATGCTTAGAGATGGTTTTCGAACACGCCAACCAAGAACGCCATGACTAAAAAGTTCAGCACAAAAGTATTCATACAGACTGTTTCTTTTGCTAAAATGCTGAACCAAGTTAACCTGAAACAAAATTGTGTTGTTTTCTGTTAATTATATGGAATAGAATATTGTAAAAAAATCAAAGTAAAGAAAAAAGTAGATTTAAAAAAAACTTTTAACATATCTCATTTTGATTTAATTTAATTGCTATTCAAAATACCTCATTAATCGAATCTTATAAAAAAGTTGGTCGTTTAGTTGAGTGTTCCAAGAAAATGATAAGAAACGCCATAAAATTTCAAGAAAAGCCTATAATATACCATCAAAACTATTAAACATGGAGGTTGTACTTTATATATATAAATATATATACATTTGGGTAAAAAAAAAAGGTATTTTAAAAATGTCTGCTTTTAACCCTAAAATGAAAAAAAGCTACGAGCTTTTTTTATTCAGGGGTTGTCAAATGCTGACCCTGGATCTGAGGGCTGAAATGTATATATATATACATATATATATATATAAATAAAACTATACATATATATATATATATATATATATATATATATATATATATATATATATATATATATATATATATATATATAGTATGTATGTATGTATGTATGTATGTATGTATGTATGTATGTATGTATGTATGTATGTATGTATGTATGTATGTATGTATGTATGTATGTATGTATGTATGTACGTATGTATATATGTATGTATGTATGTATGTATGTATGTATGTATGTATGTATGTATGTATATACATATCTCTATATATATATATACATATATATATATATATATATATATATATATATATATATATATATATATATATATATATATATATATATAAATAAATATATATATATATATATATATATATATATCTATACCTATATATATACATATTTATATATATATATATATATATATATATATATATATATATATATATATATATATATACATATTTATATAACATATTTATATCATCTTTTTCTACATTAAAATCCATGCTATATTCTTCTTCCAATGGAATCTGAATATAATAATGATGCAATTATCAATTTATTGAAGATTTATTTAGCAAAATTATATATCATCTATCTCAAAAAGCAAAGTAAAATTATGCAAATAATAAAATTATTTGAAAAAATCATATAACAAGTAAATTAAAAAGCAAGGTAAAATAATGCAAATAAAAAAATTATTCGAAAAAATCTTTTAACAAGTAAATCAACACAAAATACACTCATTTCAAGGAGCTAATATTACATGGTAATAATTATATTTTAATTGATTACAACTATATAGTAGCTTCTTGAATTGCACACCATTATTATATGATAACAATAATAATGAACAATAATGAAATAACTAAATAATTAATGTATTATTAATAAATTTTATCAATATAATTAAAAAATAATACCACATGATCAATTATAGTCTGGCTAATTTTATTACCATTATCTTATTGAATGGCAAATATATTAATTGGATTGTTGAGTTCCATTGTTAACAATATGAATTGTTAGTAGCAAATAATTAAAGATTAATATAATAACTAAAAATAAAAAATAAAAAAATAAAATATGGAATCAGTATAAATTCTTAAAATAATTTTAAAAATTATCTTTTAAAACCTAAATACATTATAATAGTTGATATTAATAGAATATCAAAAATTAATTTCTCTCCTTAACTACGTTCCAAATTTAATAATAACATCATAAGTATTATGAGAACTTGCCTTAATTCAGTTATAAAATGTTAGGAAAATCTATACAAGTTGTTAACCTATGTGACTGTAATTGATTTTCGGTATCCTAACAATATCAACTATTATCAATGTATTTAAATATTTAGAACAGCAATAAAGTTTATTGAAATAATGAACACGCAAATATTTAAATATATTAATAATAGTCGACATTGTTAGGATACCAAAAATTAATTATAACTTCATAGGTTTACAATGTTATAAATTATACCTGCACACCAACTTGCGTCTTGCATACAAGAGCCTCTATTTACTTTTCTTTATTTTTCAATACCAACCAGTGCCTCTTCAAGAGGCACAGAGTGGTTTAGAAAAGTAATGTGGAAAGTACTGATTTTCGAGGCACAGAGTGGTTTAGAAAAGTAATGTGGAAAGTACTGATTACTGATTAATGTGGAAAGCATTGATTTTCGAATATCAAATGCCTAAAAAAACAAATATACATACTTTACTTGTAATCCTTAAAAAAGTATATCTTCTTGCTTTATACAGTAGGCTTTACAAGAAGTAGATAAATAATTATTTGGTAGATTATATTACATTTATCAACCTTTGTCGACAACTCGCATGATAAACTTGCAAAACGAATTCGTTACATAAATTCATAACCTTAAATGGATGATGTATATATATATATATATATATATATATATATATATATATATATATATATATATATATATATATATGTATATATATATGTATATAGATATATATATAATATATATATATAATATATATATATATATATATGTATATATATATATATGTATATATATATATATATATATATATATATATATATATATATATATATATATATGTATATGTATATATATATATACATATATATATACATACAAATTTACCCTTCTGTTTTTACCAGCATTGCTATAAATATAATTGCTTTTTATAGTATATTAGATGGAATGGTGAGCCTCCTTGAGACCTGGTCGAAAGGTAATAAAAGTAAAAGATGTGTAAAGTGTAAATATAGTTAATGATTGATTTAAAGCTAGTGATCCATTAGCATTACTTGTAAATAATAGTATATGTATAAAGTTGTATTTGTATATAATATAAAGACATATTTGTAAATATCAAGAGAATTATTTTGTATATGAATTATGTTAAACTGCCTAAAGATACATGAGGAGTTTTACGCCTCACTTATAAAGTTCTTTTTAATGTAAAACATTAAGCAAGACTTTCCGAAAAGCTTATAGCAATTTTTATACATAACCTGACCACATTTTTATATAGTAAGCGTTTTATAAACTACTGGCAAAAAAAAGCTATAAGAAACTACAGAGAATAAAACAGATATACTCAAAGAAAGGAAACAGATATTATACAAAATAGAAAATCTAAATAAAATAAACTAAAAAATAATGCAAAATTAAAATAAAAAAATTTCCAAAAAAATAAAAAATTTTCTTTTTTAGGGCATTTGTTATTTTCCACTACCAAATTGATACAAGTCGAGTAAAAAAACTGAAAACAATAATAATGAAAAATAACGAAAATAAAAACTTTTTTTGATATTAAATTTATTAGAGAATTTTTTAAGTCAGTATATTAAGGAAACACTTTAATATTTGCGCTAGAAATATAGACAACTTAGAAACTCATTTTTCAGATGTTTTTACTAACTGTTTTTACTGTTATTAACTGTTTTTACTGTTTTTATCAATGCACAAGAAAGTGACAAAACTAGTAACTATTTATTAAAAAAAAAATTTTTTAAGCATTTGTTTTTTAATGTAAACAAATAAAGTCATTATTACTAATATTCAAATAAAAAATATATGGTTGTTTTCACTACCCCCATTGGAATATCCTGCACTTTCAATGGATTCTCCAAATTGTGCATTTTGTGCAAACTGTGCAAGCTGATTTCTTGAATAACTTTTTTTTTCCCATTGAACTAGTTATTGACAATGCTCCAAAAGTTTGTCGGCTCGAACCTTGTAAATTACTAAATTTTTTTTCATGAAACTTTAGGAGCCTTTATAATAATTAAAAAAAAAAGTTTATACAAAATTTAAGGAGCGTTTATAAAATATAAAAATAAATTTTTTAATCAAATAATAAATTTTAAATAGTTAACAAATTTTCTTATTATAGAAGTATTGAGAAATAACGTCAAATATAGCACAAACGTTTTTAAAAGCAAAAAATTGTGAAAACGAATCAGTTATTTATTGCAAATAACTATTACAGTATTCTAACCATTCAATATAAATGAATGGCAATCTCCCTGTATGAATCACCCTCTCACTGAGTGCTCTTCTTTTAGCTATTTTCGGATTTCACTGACCTCTCATGGAAACCATATTTACAATCTATTGCCAAGTTAGCATCTGCTAAGGTTACTTCTCTTTATTGTGCTTACCAGTATCTTACTCCTGTTTACTTTTGTTTATCCCTTTATAAAATACTTTTATAAAATTTATAAAATACTGTTAATGATGCTCCTTCTCTTGTAGACAAAGTCCAATAAGATATTATAAATGTTGTTAGACCTGCTTCTTCTTACCAGTTTGAGCCTCACTCCCATTATCGTTCATCTCTTACTTTTTACTACAACTACTATCATGGTTGCTGCTCACACGAGCTACCTTCTCATTAGCATTTGCATTTGCCATGTCTTATTGCATCTTTCTAACAACATCGGTAAATGGAAATTATAAAAAATTGTAAATGTGCAATTAACATTTTCTGAAGAGCTTAACCACTATGTAGACGCTGCTGCAGAAGACTGTAACCTTCATTAACTGACTGTAACCTTCATTAACTCGTTCATTTTGGTAAGGGACAGTCTGTAATAACTTTTAAAAGATTTTTATTTGCTAATGAGATGATACAACTATTTTATTCTGGTTTGACTGCACCAGATGCACTACCTCTGCATTATCTCTGACCATAGGGTGTGTTAAACCACCATCTGATGGTTTAACACACCCTAACTTCAGAAATGTTTAATTCTCCAATTATAAATATTTCTATATTTAATAAAAAAAAAGTAAAACTAGTATAGAATATAAAAAACATAAAAAAAAAAGTATTACACGGATTTCAATTATTGGTGGTGTGCATATTCAATATGCACACCACCAATAAATGGGGAAGGGGGTACACGCTCCTTCCACAAGTCAATATGATATTGACTTGTGGAAGGAGCGTGTACCCCCTTCCCCAACATAAAAAATAAATAAATAAATAAATCTTTAAAAAAACAATTATAATTGTTATAAAATGAGTTAAGAATTTAAAACCTGAGTTTAAACTGAATAAAACAATTTAAACTAATCGTTAAATACAGGAATGGCTCCCTAATTTGATTGGACGAAAAAAGATTGCTTTCCTTAGTCCGAAAAACAATTTTTTCTCGTTGCCGTATTTAAAAAAAGTTTATGCCTTTGTATGGATATACATATATATATATAATATATGTACAATATAAATGCGATAGAACTCGCTACTAGATTCACTAATCGTTAAATACAGGAATGACTCCCTATTTTGATGGGACGAAAAAAGATTGCTTTCCTTAGTCCGAAAAACAATTTTTTCTCGTTGCCGTATTTAAAAAAAGTTTATGCCTTTGTATGGATATACATATATATATATAATATATGAACAATATAAATGCGATAGAACTCGCTACTAGATTCTAGTTTCTAATACGCAATAACGATGGTGATTTTTAGTACAGTTTTATTTCACATTTTTAGTACAGTTTTATTTCACAGATAATGCAATTTTTCTTCTTCTAAAAGACATAACTTTTGTTTAGGTATCTGCTAGCTTGTCTTCAAACAAGTTAAAGCTTAATCACCTTACGATCAACAATTATAATCGATATAATGCTTACGAGTCACAGAAACAGTTTATTAATTCTGTTCAAGATTATTCTATCAAAACAAGCCAGTCTCCTGTGGATATAACTGATGATGTATTTTCTCTTAAGAGTTTACCACCTAAACATCAGTTAATGAAATGGTCCACTGAACTATCTATGCGCAATAATATTGCGAGTGGAATCCATTATATAGAATGCAATCTAGGAAAGTTCATGTATGAAAGTGTTCAGCATCTAATAGCTCTTCATAGGGTTCAAGAAATGAAGCTAGCAGTTGATCAAGAGTTAACATGGTTTAATTCTCCCACGTTAGTACCTAAATCAATCAGTATTTTTCCTTCTCAAAATTTAATAGAAAAATTCAAAGAAGTGCTTTTTAGAAGGCCAGCTAACAAAGAAATATCAGAATATGGGATGAACCCTAATACTTTGGCTGAGTTATGTTGTGCTAGATGGCTTTCATCAGATCATATGCTGCAAATTTCTAGCATTTTAAACTCTAATCAAGGCCATTCAAAGGTAATTTATTTTAACTTTTTAGGAAATATTGAGCATTATGTATCAAGAATAACTGTTGTCCCTGAAAAGCTGATCTTTATTATAAATGTTGGAGGAAACAATGAGAAAACATTTTCTGGCACAGATTTAAATGCAGGTTGCCACTGGACACTTGCAGTTTATAATAGTATTGAAGGTAATTTTTACTATGGAGATTCTTTAGGATGGACAGCTCCAGATGATTTTTTAACTAAAGTTAAATTATTAATCAAAAAATTGTATCACATAAGCGAAAGCTTTAATATCACTTATTGTCATGATCCAAAGACACATATGAATGGAGTTAAAAAATGCAGTTCTTTTTGCAAAGAAAATTATCCCATGCAGACATGTGGAAATATTTGTGGAGTTATTACCATAATAGTATGTGCAATCTCTTGCTTAAAATATGATTACTTTAACTGTATGATAAATAATGGTCAAATAGAGAACAATAATTACATTTTTCTAAAAGACCCTACTAAATATTCTAAATATTTAAGATTAGTTTTAATGTCATGGTTTATCTCAAAAGAAATAAATCTTGATTTTGTTGTTCCTACCACTATTGTGCGTGAAGTTTCCACCAGTTTTGAAGTATGTGATACTGATTCTGATGAAGATGCCATATATACAAATGTTTTTGAATCCAACATAAATAAAAAGAATATGGCCAATGTAAAAAATACCAATTTTTTATCTTTAAAATGCGCAATTTGCAATATCTCATTCACCCAAAAAAAAAACATGCTGCGGCATATGAAAAATAAACACAAATCAATTGATGAAGCACAAGAAAATATTCAATCAGGAAATTCTTTTTGTCTTCAATGTGGATTTAAATGTAGGCGAATTAAAGATTTAAGAAAACATTTATCTACAGTTCATTTTTATACCTTTCTGAAAGAAAAATTATCATTTGCTAATTATCGAGGTAATGATTTAATGTTTTTAAAAGTAAATAATGTTTTATTTAAATATAGTTTAGAGTAAAAGTGCCATTTATTTTGCATACAAATTTTTGTAATCTGGCTTTGTTATTTTTTCAATATGTTAGTGATTATGTGTCGTGAAAATGATTTTGAATTTGTAATAATTTCAAACATAATTTCTAACATGAATAGGTTCTAAAAAATATTTATTGCCTATGTTTTAGTCCAGTTGCTGTTGATGTTATGAATTTTTTTTATATAAGTTGTTACACAATGATAATTGTTTTCAAATTCATTTTCTCCTTTTTTGTCTTGTAGTGACTAAGTGATTATTTGATTTTTGTAAATAATTTTTTAGAATTTGAAATGTGGAAATCAGATGTTGAAAGTAATAATGCAACACAATATGTTTTACCTTCTGGTGAAAAGATTGATAAAGATGGTAGGAAAATATCATACTATCAATGCAACAGAAGTGGATTTTATAAATGCATTGCGAAGAAAAGACTAGTTAAAAGTAGTGGTATGTATCAAGTAAATAGTGATATTAAGAAGAAGAAAAATATTTGTATTTGCCACAAATTTTAATTTATTAGCATTGTTTATCTAATTACTGTTATAAGACTTAATTCAGTGACCACTTTCTTATTAAATTTTGTTAAATACATTATTTATTTCAAATAATATTAGAACACCTAATGTAAATATCTAAAAACTCTTAAACATGTTTAGTTTTTGTGTTTTTGTTTTGTTTTAAAAATCTTTTAAAATTATACATATGATGATTATCTTTACTATATTTAGAGTTTTATGTATTATATATATATGATATACGAATATTATTTTAATCTATATGATCTCAAATATCTACTTAATAGGTACTCGAAAAATTGCTAAAAATTGCACGTCCACACTTAAAGTTACCCAAACCGTAGATGGACATGTTATTGTTAATGCTTGTTATTCACACTATGGACATAAAAATGAAATTCAACATATTTCTCTATCAAGTGTTTAAAGGCAAGAAATTGCTAACAAACTTAAAATGGGTGTAACCAAAAATAGAATCCTAGATGATATTAGAGATGAAACAAGTTGTGTTCAATCCAGGTTACAATTTACCCAGCTTCAAGATATCAAAAACCTAGAGAAAGCATTCAACATTAATTCTATACAACTTCATGCCAATGATCAAGACAGTGTTGCAATTTGGCTAAAAGAATGGCAAATGAAGGGAAATAGTTTTATATTATAAACTACAGGGTGAGTTAGATACATGTTATACATTTAAAGAATCAGACTTTATAATTATAATGCAAACAGAACATCAAAAAAAAATGCTGCAACAGTTTGGAAAAAATGGTGTTTGTATTGATTCAACGCATGGCACAAATGCATATGATTTTCTTCTCACTTCAATATTAGTTGTAGATGAATAAGGTGAGGGGCAACCTGTTGGTGGATAGCAAACAGTGATTCATTTAGATTTTTAAAAATTTTTTTTATAAAATTACATGAACATTCTGGAAGTTTTTGTCCAAAATGGGTAATGAGTGATTTGGCATCCCAATACTATGAAGCATTTTGTGATGTTTACTTATGTGCACCTCTGAAGTTCTGGTGTACCTGGCATGTTGATAAAGCATGGAGAGAAGAATTGCATAAAAAAGTACACAATCTTGAAATGGAAGCAGATATATACAAGCGAATAAGATTTGTTTTACAGCTGAGTGATAAAAACCTATTTGATGACTATTTAAAATCATTGATGGGTTACTTGCAATCCTCAGTTTTGACACAAATGTTCGCTGAATACTTTGAAAAATATTGGGTTAATAATAAACATATATGGGCATTTTGTTATCGTATGGGTCATGGTATAAATACTAATATGTATATGGAATCTTTCCACAAAGTTTTTAAGTACAGTTACCTGCAAGGTAAGCATAATAAAAGAATTGATAATTGCTTGTTCGCTTTGTTAAAGTTTAACAGAGACAAAGTGTATGAAAGAATAACAAAATTAACAAAAGGAAAGATTAGCTATAAAATAAAAATGGTGCACTATAGACACATTGCAAGCCTACAACTATGTGAAAATTTTACTAAGGACGATAAAGGAGCATGGCTAATAAGATCTGAAACAAATGCTTACCATTACAGAGTTGTAATACACCAAAAATTGTGTGACATCACTGAATGTTTCACTAAATGTCCAGAATGTAAAGAGTGTACTCATTTATATAGTTGTGACTGTATGGATTTCCTAACTAAAAATATCCCATGTAAACATATCCATTTAGTGCATCGTCATAGTAATCCTAGTATACCTACAACAACTATACCTCTCTATTTGCCATCATCTTCAATTGAATTAGACTGCAAAATTATAAAAGGTTGTGAACCTGCAGATATTAACATTTTAAAAGATAGCATTATTAAAAATTTAAAGGATCTAGCTAATTTAGTATCCCTTAGTTCAATATCAGATGAGGATAGTTTGCAGACCTTACAGAAAAATATATCATTAGCTAAAAATGCTTTCTTAAGTCTAACAACAAATAAGCAAAATGAATTACATATCAAAAGTAAGGTTCCATCAAACAAAACAATAACTAAGCAGCCAACGTTTTATTCAACAACAAAAAAAAGAAAAACATCAAACATTCGACTAGCAAAACCTTCAGCTGCCGAAATAAATAACTTATTAGATATCTCTAACTGGACCATGAAAACAAAAGGTTTCTATACATTATTTTTGGTTTCCAAATATCTGTATCTTTACATATATTTATAATTTTACATATATTTAATATATATATATATATATATATATATATATATATATATATATATATATATATATATATATATATATATATATATATATATATATATATATATATATATATATATATATATATATATATATGTTTATACATAAATATATATATATATTTATATATGTATGTATATATATATATGTGTGTGTCTGTATATATATCTAATACACAGGCCTCTGTGAGATTAAATGAGTCTGAGAGCAGAGCTGCTACTCTAAACAACATTTTACAAGAGCTATCAGTTTTTGGGCAAGCTATCTGATTTTTTATAAAATACATCGTTTATTAAATACAAAATTTCATTTTACTCTTGTTACAAGCATTAGCTTGTAAAGTTAACAGAATATATACATAATGTTGTAAACCATAATATAATAGTAAAACCATAATAATAATATTATTGTAAACCATAATAAAAAAGTCTTTCGTGTATATTTTGGCTTTTATCAAATATAAGAAAAAGGCTATACAAGAACTACAAACATCTATCGTATATAAATAGCGTAACTAATAACCGTATGTATAATAGATTATATATAAATAGCGTTACTAATAACTATAATATTCAGAAGACGGGAAGTGACGTCATTAATATTATATTGCATTATTACTTAAATTATAACAGTCTTCTCCACATTAGGAAAGTTTTAGGGCGTAGAGTATAGACTTAACCTCTGATATTATACTAGGAAAGAAAGTAGTCGTCGAGATACTTTGGCCTCTTCGTAACGCGTCCTGTTCTTGAGGGTATGTTAGTAAGATTCTCGGGAGTAGTAACAATCTGTATAGGCTGACTAGGTACTGCTGTTGTAGATGACTGATTACAAGGGATACTATCTATAATTGAATTCTCAACTAATTGGCTTGAAGTTACTTCGTTGGTTTCGTTTAGTTCTTCTTGGTTTCTGTTTATTGAATTGCTGGTATTGTTGATCATCTGTTCAATGTTCAAATCACCGGATTGTTGTTGGACTGATTCTGTTGGGGGATTTAGGTCTTCTAGTGGGGCGAGGTCTTTTGTTGAAACAGTATCAATTTTTCCATTTTGAAATTTTATTCGAGCGTAGTGGGGCGATATTGTTTCTAGCAGTTGAACTCTGTCAACGAGTGGGTCTCCTTTCATTCGTACTTGACGTCTGTAAAGGATTGTGGAATCCTATTCTGTTAAGAAGTTAGGTAAAACAGTGCCTATTATTGATGAGCGTTGAAAGTTCATCATCCTCTGATGGGGTGTTTCGTTAGTGACGGTACACAGAAGTCCTCTTATGGAGGACAAAGCCATTTGCAATACTATTTCCCATTTCTCTTTTCCTAGACTTAAGGTTTTCAGAGCTAGACTAACAGCTTTTAGTATTGTTCCGTTTATTCGTTCACACTGACCATTGCCTTGGGGATGGTAAGGAGTGGTTCTAGTTTTAATTACTCCGTTTTTTTCTAGAAAAACTTTAATTTTTAGGCTTTCGAACTGAGTTCCACGATCTGTATGAATAGATGATGGTGCACCAAATAATGAAAAGAGGCTAAGAAGGTGTCGTATAACAGTTTCAGCTGATATGTCTTGACAGGGGAATGCAAATGGGTAGCGTGAGTACTCGTCAACCACCACGAGGATGTATTTGTTTGTTGTAGTGGATTGTAAAGGTCCAACAAAGTCCATCGATAAGCGTTCCCAAGGCCTTGTTGCCTGAATGAGACGACCTGTGGGGGGTTTATAAAAACGTGGTTTGAGTTCATTGCAAGTTGTACATTGGTTTGTTAATTGTTTGATTTCTGCGGTGGAGTATGGTAGATTTCTGGTTTTGCAGTAATGTATCATTCTTGTAACTCCGGGATGGCATAGCTGGGAATGGATACTGTAAAATGCTTTAGTGTTATTTACAATCGAGCAACATCTTGAAAGGGCATCTGCTACAATGTTTTGGTTTCCCGGCCTGTATGAGATTGTATAATTAATATCAGCTAATTCTAAACGCCATCGAGTTAATTTTTCATTTTTTATTTTTGTTGCATTCTGTTTATTGAAAATAAGGGAAATGGATCTTTGGTCGGTTATTATATTAGTATATGGTACTGAGTTAATCAAATGCCTCCATCTTCTACAGCACTCCACTATGGCAGCCGCTTCTTTTTCAACTATCGCATGCTTCCTTTCGGCATTAGTTAATGTTCTTGAAAAGAAGGCAACTGGCCTGCCAAGTTGTAATAGTGTTCCTCCGAGTGCTGAGTCGGAGGCATCAGTTTCTATTGTTAATGAAACTTTTAAATTAGGGGAGGCTAGACAAGCTTCTACAAGTTTATTTTTGAGTATTTTTATTGCTTCTTTGGCATGTGGGGTTAAACCCTTTGTTGGAAAATTTTCTCTTGCTTGGGTAAGTGGGAGAGTTAATGCTGTGCAATTGTGTATCCACTTAGCGTAATAAGCAAATAAACCTATCATTCGGTTTAGCTCTTTTAACGATCTTGGCTCAGGCATATTTATCAGTGCTTCGTATCTTTTTGGGTCTGGCTTTATAGTTCCATTTTCAATAATGTGGCCTAAGAATTCGATATGAGTTTTTTTAAAGTTACTCTTTTCTTCGTTTATCTCAATGTTGGCGATTTTAGCTGCGTGTAGAAAGCGACTAAGATTTTTATCGTGCTCTTGGGCATCTTTTCCACCAATAATTATATCGTCGAGATAAGCGTATGTGTTTTCAAGTTTATTATCCTGAATGAATTCATCCATTACTCTTTGGAAGATTGGTACTGCGTTTGTACATCCAAAGGGTAAGCGTTTGAACTCATATAATTTGCCATTGGCTTCAAATGCGGTTAGTTTGTAATCTTCAGGTCGTATTCTCACTTGATGATACGCCGATTTGAGATCAATTGTGCTAAAAATTTTATGGACTGCTATTTTAAGTATTAAGTCATCGATTCGTGGTGTAGGATATGAATCGAGCGGAGAGTGTAAATTAATTGTATTCGAATAATCGATCACGAGGCGATTTTTATTTCCTGTTGATACTACAAAACATTGAGCTCGCCAAGGGCTGCGGCTTACTTGAATTATGTCTTTTTTTAGTAAGCGGTTTATTTCATCTGTTATGACGGAGATATTTTTGGGAATACGTCGTGAGGTTGTAGCTACTGGTTTTATTTTGTTAATATCGATTCCAGGAATTAAGGCGTATGTTGAACATTTCATACTTTTTGTTGCTAAACAGAATTTTAGAGGCTCTTTGTTTCCTTTAAAATTAATGGTAATTGAGGAATGACATGTTAACACGTCCATTCCTATAATTACTGGTGCTACCAAGTCGTCTACAACGAGAAATTGTACTTTTAGTTTTTCTCTAGCCAATAATAATGAACCATGGAAGATACCTTTAACTTTTAATGTCGAGTTGTCTGCCAGTGATACCTTTGAGGTAGATTGAGTATCGTATGAAAATTTCCATTGTCGAAGAAGTTTTGATGTAATAAAAGTTTTGTCGGACCCAGTATCTAACAGTGCATATGTTAGATTTTCGTTTATGGTGACGTTAATTAGTCTATCAGGTGAGTCAATTGCTGCTACGACCGTAGATATTATTGTGTTATCATCCTTTTCGTTATCTGCAATTTCGTTATATTCTTTAACAACTGCTGCTTTGGTATAAGTTTTGTTTTCTTTCTTAGAAAGACAGACAGTTGCCCAGTGGCCCTTTCTATGACAATGTGTACATGTAGAGTTTCGTGCAGGGCATTTGATTTTTGAGTGTGGATCATTACCACACCAAAAACAGGGAGATTTGGTAAGATTACGACTTGCTGCAAAAGTTGGTAGTGTGGTAGCTGTTATGGTTGTTGTCAAATTAAGGGCATCTTCGGTGGCCAATTCCATCGTAAGAGCTGTTTTATAAAGTGACTCTAGATTGTCATCTGTAGCTTCAAGCAGTCGTTGACGAATAGAAGGTGAGCGGATACCAGCTATAAAGGCATCACATATTAGAAGGTTACTATGTTGATCTGCTGTCAGAGGTTCTGTTGGACATTTTCTGGAAAATTGTTTTAAGTTACTCATAAAGCTTTCAATCGATTCCCCTTCTTTTTGTTTAAAAGAGCGAAGTTTATGGCGCATCATGATCGCTGTCGATCGTTTTTGATACTTGTTATCAAGAATTTTGATTGCATCGTCGTATGATGTAACATCCTGAATTATCGTAAAAGCCTTCACTCCGCATAGAACGAATAAGACTTGAAGTTTACAATCCTCTGGGATTGTGGCTTTATCTAGGTAAATTGATAGCATTTTTTTCCAGTATATATAGTCTTCTTCGTTTGGTTCGTCGCACAGTACTTTTTTGAATATTTTTGCATCCATACTGATTTATATTTATAATAAAATTTACCTTATATTTGATAAAATTGTTGTAAACCATAATATAATAGTAAAACCATAATAATAATATTATTGTAAACCATAATAAAAAAGTCTTTCGTGTATATTTTGGCTTTTATCAAATATAAGAAAAAGGCTATACAAGAACTACAAACATCTATCGTATATAAATAGCGTAACTAATAACCGTATGTATAATAGATTATATATAAATAGCGTTACTAATAACTATAATATTCAGAAGACGGGAAGTGACGTCATTAATATTATATTGCATTATTACTTAAATTATAACACATAACGAGTGTTAAAAATCATACATTGAAAAAAATCCTTAGAAGAGCGTTTTCTTTATATTTTTATTTTCTTTTAGGAAAATTAGGCATTTATTTATGGACTGGAATGCTTAAAAGTCTTCCAGTCCATAAATAAATTTTAAAAAAATTATTAAAAAGTCCAAGTTTTAAATGCTTAATAAAAACTTTTAAAGGCTTCTGCCAAGGCCTTTATATATATATATATATATATATATATATATATATATATATATATATATATATATATATATATATATATATATATATATATATATATATTTTTAAATATTCTTGTTATACGATATGTTTATAATATATAAGTTGATTTCAATGAAAAGGCAGCGTATAATTATTTTTAAATATATTTTGATATAATAATATATTAAAGATATTTCACTGACCTCTTGTGGTCAGCGTCATCAGGTAATAATAAAATGTTACAAAATAACATAAAACAAACCGTTAAAAAAGAAGACATTAAAAAACGTCAAATATAAAAACCAATTAAATAATATAATAATGACTTTAATTACATTTTTGTCAAAATGGGTCCCCAAGTTCTTGTTTTAACTTTATCAATAATAATCTCATATTGAACTCTTGCTTTGTCAATATTCAGGGATTCTCTAATTTTACTTATTCGGTATTCTGGAATGACTGCCAATATCAAGAGTTTTTCTCCGCTCTCGCCCTCATTTACTTCTGCGGAGGCCCATATATATATATATATATATATATATATATATATATATATATATATATATATATATATATATATATATATATATATATATATATATATATATATATATATATATATATATATATGTAAATATATTTCTTTTTTTTTTTAAAGAATCTCACTTAAAGTCAGCAAGTAAATTGACCAAAGCAAAACATGATACAACATCCAATAGTAATATAAAAACAAACATATTATCGATAGGTATTTTTAATTTATAACTTAGTTATTTATAAACCATTACGTACAAACCATCAAAAGTATTTAAAAACCTTTTTCATATTGCTAATTGTTTTGACTTTTTTCTATATACACGTTTACACTTTTAATTACATATCACTGTATATAATTTTTGTGATTTACTTATGGAATTTTGTGTTTATAACTTGCCATATTTTTAGAACAAAGAAAAGTTTTAGAATTATTTGCTTACAAAAAACCAACTATCAGTAACACATTAACTAAAAAAGAGTTACGTCTGGATGACAATTTTCCTCATCCAGAAATATTAAATCATGATATTTCAATTGTCAAAGAATTAATAAACCCAGATGTGTTTGAAATGGTTCAGACAAAATGTAAGTTTTTTAAGGGAGCACATTTTTGGGTTTTTTTTTTTTTTTTATCAAATTTTGATACATGGTTTTATGCATTACATCAACATGTTTTTATAGTGCTTCACCTTGAACAAAGTTGGAATTGTTCTGTATGCAGTACATCTCAGTATAAGGATATGATTGAGTGTGAAGTTTGTGAGACATGGTACCATTTGTAAGTAACTATATTTTTTTTATGAAGTTGAATGAGCATATGATAAATTGACCTACAACTTGGTTTTACTTATTCAAATGTCATAACCTGTTAATATTTTTAGTATTTGTGTGTCTTTATCTGAAACAGTAGGTGATGTGCGTTGGGTATGCCATAAATGTGATTCCAAAAAAGTTATGCGTGCGGAATAAATATAGAAAATATTGATTAAGTTAAGTTCACTTGTTACTTGATTGTGCTGGTTTTTTTTTTACTTTTTTTCAGCGTCTTTATAGTTGTTGAATTTCGAATTTATTTGTGTGCATCATTAAGTTGTTACAAATAAAACTGTTTTATTAAAATCTTCTAATTATAATCCAAATCTTAATATAATTTATTTTTCTTATTCTTCTGACCAACAGCTTGCAGTTTGATAAATAAAGTAATAAATGTTTTGAAAATCACAACTTCAAATATCTAAAATAATTTTTCAAATTCATGTTGTGTCCAATTTCTCATTAAAATTTATCTATAACTAGAACATTCTCTAAATTGAATTATTTTTTTGTCTGTTTCAGTTTTAAATTAACGCCAATGCAAATGTTTTTAACAATGCTTCATTCAATTCTGAATGCAAATATTATTGTTTAAAGATGATGATTTTTTAAACAAGGCGAGGTTAACATTGTATGCAATTGTAATAGTTTATTTGCATATGCTTTCAAATTATACTTCATTTTTAGTTTATGCCAAAAATTTGATAGCGGCATAGACATTTATACCTTTCTGATATTAGCATATTCATTGGCATATAATATATTGCTATTTGTGATACTGGTATAAATTGCCCTAATTGTGCTGTTTGTGTCATGGTGTTAAATTTTTTTTGACACAACACGCTTATACCTTTATGACATTGGTAATTTAGTATTATATAGCCTTTTGTG